>NC_045477.1:78981481-79152485 GCF_009650955.1 Corvus moneduloides
TCCTCTGAAGGGAACTTATGCTGATATTCTTAAGACTTTGTTTCACAGCTTGAAAAAACTTACAGACATTTCAATCTTGTTTGGAGAAGAGCTGGGAATCAGGAAGGTAATAATCATGTTAGATTTTTTCCAAGCACACTATAAACCTAAAAATGATCCATTTGCTCTGAAATATCAGAAGATTAGTCCAAGCTACCTTACTCAACTTCAACCCCATTCCACTTGGAAGAAAGGTGGGACTCAGAGACTATGAGAGGTTGCTCTACTATTAAAAAATAGTCAGTAGTCAGCTGTAGATCAGTAATGAGAAATAAAGCTGATCAAAACTATATTGTCCTCATAATTTCCTTTTTTTTAAATAAAGTGTGATAAACAACTACCTATAAAATTGTGTATCCTAATTTTATCTCTCTATTTTCAACAACATCTTTTATAATAATATTAAAGTGTTTTTGAGAATTCAATTATGCCTCCCCATCCCACCCAGCAGATGAACTAACCTAGCATAGGGAGAAATCAAAATCAGGACTCCATTACAAAAGCTGCCATAATAAATTTGGGAAGATCTACTTTAAAAAACAGATGTCTTACTATCACTTGGGAAAAATTTGGTCCTTCTTTTAGTTGAATTTTTGAGAAAATGACCTCTAGAGTTCCTTTCCAAGTAAATAATCCTACGAATCTGTGATTCTAAAGCCTGTTTTATCTTTCAAGGAGTTTGTAGCTTAATTGAACATGGATCACAAGAGCCCATCCTGGAAATAAAGTAAGGATCAGAGCAAAGCAAGACAAATTACATCATGCAATGGTCCTCACATGCAAACTGGGGAGAATGATTACATGGAAAGTGAGCTATAAGTCTAATTCGTTCAACTGGAAAATTATGTCAATAACTGTTCCCTGCTTAATTCAGGGTTTATGCACAGTTGAGAAAAGGGCAGACTTGAGTGCAAAGTCTTGTGACAGGACTACTGAGAGCTGTCAGGGTTGTTACTTCACTGACAAATCCACTGAATCTCAAGACTACTACTTCTAATTATGTAAGTTCCCTGGCAGAAACTGCTTTTATAATTGGCTGTCCTTAGTACAGGCTTTTAGTAACTTCTTTAATGTTGTGTGGGTTAGAAACCGGGCATGCCAAAGGGAGATTATTTTCTCTTCTCTTCATACCATTCTTCTACCAGTCTTCTTTAATCAAAAGTGGACAGTTCAAAAATCCTTCAGACCCAGAAAGTAAGACCTAACTTTGATTTAATCTGCCTTTATAATTTCAAAACATGATGAAGGGAATGGAAATATTTTTTTCCTTTAAAGTGCCTATCATTGTTATGCTCTTCTAATATCCAGGACATAGTTTAGTATCTTGCACAACAACACTAAACTACATTGATCTGCTAGCATTGTATCTTTCCATCACTGTCTAGTTAAGAGTAAACCAAATAATTTCATTCAGTAGGAGCAGACTGTTACTTGAACATGCTTCTCTGAAATTGTTATGGGTGCTTGAGTGATAATGATTGGATGACCTACCTACACTCTAATAATGAACAGACTATAGAAAGTAATACAGCATATTAAATTGAGGATATAAATCTCTTTCTATTACTACTGTCTTCCTCAACACGAATGGAAAGTTCAGCTTTTTATGGCAGCTTAAATAAGAACTGGAAAATTATGAAGCAGACAGGATTAATTGAATGCCCAGGAGATATGGCTGTTGCTGGTCTGCCTCCTCTCTATTGGTCTCCTGGACTCACCTTACAGTACATCTCTGCATTCACCCTTTATTTAAATCACGTATTTGTGGCAGATTTGGATCAAGTTTTTAGGTCTTTTTTGATAAGATTAATTTTTTACAAACTTCAGGGGCCATTGTTTTGTTGACATTACATGTTTGTGTATAGAACTCAGAATTTCCATTTAGGATATGTGCTCACTCTGTAACTATGACAAATCAGCAGTGTCAGACCAAAAGTTTTGTTTCTCAAAAAAACAAAAGGTTGTGGTAGTTCTTTGTCCAATACAAAACTGTGTCTCAGTCTTTTCCTTTAACCTTAGAACTTAATGTTCTTGCATTTACACTGAATAATATCCCATCCGATGTGCATATAAATTAACTCTGTGAAAAAAATATCAATTTGTGAAATTTAAAAGAAACAGCCATATTCAATGCTGTCAGTTTACTATCTTATAGAAGTCTTTCCGACCTTTTTTTTTCCCTGGCTTAATTTGGCTTTGGTAATAAGAAATAAAGGTTTCTGTTGCCTTATTAAACTCTTTTGTTGTAGTATATTGACTTAAGGTTTAACACCAACAGTCAAGGTAGAAGTTAATTACTATTCAGTACCTTTAATTGCAAGCTACTGTTCTAATACTTCAGGACAAGGTAAAGCAAATAACACTTGTCACCAGTAATTACAGCCAGTTTTCACCACCCTGCCTTAAAGGCACTGAGCTGCTACTTTCTTAAGAGGTCACAAAAGACAAATGACCAAAAAGATAAATGACCAAAAAGATCACACTTCTCAAATATTCAAATAATACTTCACTCTTCTTTATCCGCAATTATGCTTGTGTTCACCATTAAAATTAAGACCAAAAAAAGCCTTTCTATTCTTCTGTTGCTGCACATTCCTGGAAGTGTCCAGGTAATCTACTCTTGTGTACTGTTTAATACTCACATACCTCACCAAGGTCTGCGTTTAGGAACAAGTTGGTGGTTGTGATTTTTTTCTTCTTAACAAACTCCCATAAAGACCTAGTAGGCAAAGTACACCCTTGTAAGAAAAATACACAAGAGAAAAATAAACAGAAAGCTGTATAAAATGAAATGGTCAAAGGGAGACTGGCATAGTTTCTCAAATTCACTGATACCTCTTTTTCTCCTACGCAGCATTTGTGAAAAACATCAGGAAGTAAATGGAAGAAGAAAATTTACATCAAGCTGTTTCTTAATTGAGCTCTAATGGATCTCCTTCGAGACTCATCATAACAGAGAAATTCATATGTAGTCTGATTTGCATCTGTGCACTGAACTGGCTCACAGGTGCTTACCTTTGCTGTCTAGCAAAAACAGACAGTTTTTAGTACTGGCTTGCAATCTAAATCTTCCTCTCATCTCTTCTAAGCAACACAGCCCAAAGCTTCAAAAATAAGTTTGCTGATAACTCTCAGTGAAACATATTTCCCTTTAATATCTGCACCTAAGAAATACAGTTTTTAACCTTTCCTCACAAGGTTTCTATGATGTATAGGTGAGTTGCATAGTTAAGAGTAGAAAACAGAAAGCCAAAAAATAACTGTGCTAAACAGTCCCTACCATCACCACCAGCTTTAGCTCCTTACTAGTGATTATAAATTGTCACTGACAGAAGTGAATGTGTGGTTTCAAGGCCAGTGTCCAGTGAAATAGAGAACATTGTAAATTCACATTTACAATGTATTTGCCATTTTGTTGCATGTGTGGGTGTGTGTTCATTGCACACACAGTAAGGTGAGTGGTTCTTGAAATAGACTGAACTGAAAAATGTTCATCCTGTTGAGAGATGAAATACAGCAAAAGTGATAGCTAGAGCTGATATTGTAATTGAAACCACTCTGTGCCTAAGGACAATACTTTTCTTTTGTGTGCTGAACTTCCCTCACCTAATGACCACAAACTACATGAACAGCCTGGAATTACTGGCACCTTCCTATGAGGCTCTTAGTTGACTTTGTTCAGATCATTCAAGTAAGGTATGGTCTGCTAGGACAAGCTCTTAAATGCTGCTGTACATAAAAGGAAACCTACCTAGCTCTTGGACTGGTCACTGCTCATTCTCCTGGGTCATTTCTTTCCCTCGAACTTTCACTGGCCCCTACTGCTCAGTTGTACTGAGAGAGGAGTTAGTTGTGAGCCAGTTTAAAAGGAGAAGCAGGACATATGGGCAGCTTTAGAACAAAAATGTCCTCTTCTTATATGAGGTCTTTCGAGTACTTTTCTTCAAGCTTCATTATCTAACTTTATTTTGAGATGATTTAAGTACCTGAGATGTTCAAATCTACAGTTAATACTTTGTTTGAAAGGAACTAATTTCAGTCAGTTAAATAATCCCTATGAGAGTCTTTTTGATACAAACATAAAGCAAATGTTCAGAAGAATTGCTATACTTAAACTCACTTCATAAATGTAGGACTAACAGTGATTTGGAGTTGTGGAGCTCATAATTTATATTTATATATATGTATATATATGTGTATATATATCTCTAATCTTAAGTATGTCATATCTGTATATTCCTTTGATTTTCTCCAAGTTTTTCATAAAAAAAAAAAAAAAAAAAAAAAAGAAATGTGCAGAATTGTCTTGGGTCAGATTACTGGAGAAGAACACACTTGAAAGTGTGGAGAGAAAGGCAATCCTTGTTTACCTAGACATTGCAACTGTCATTTTGTTAGAGATGCAGAAGATCATTATAAGTCAAGCAGGAAGTATTTAAGTTAATCAGTTTATTGAAAGAGTTTTCTTCAAATGGATTGTCAAAAGCAAATAATAATGTGTTTTAACTGCAGTGGACAACAGCAGTCATAGGCCTGGAGAGCCCAAGTATTGAATCCCATGAATAGTTTTCATTTAAGTAAAAATAAAATCACAGAAATGGAGAGGCAATCCAGAAGTTTGGAACTAATTTATGTGGCTGCAAGAATTTTGAGAGCTTGTTGTCATCACAAATAAATGAGAGTGCTGAAGGTGTTAGCCCCAAATCCTGGCAGTAACCAAAATAGAATGTGTTTCAGATAATTCTAAGGATGTATTATAATGCCTCTGCCAATTCAATCCTTAGAAAAAGATATCATATTCATTGTTTTCTTAGTGACTAAAGTACATAAAAAAAGACAACTTTCACCTTCAATAATGTGTACCACAAACATGTTTTCAGAGACCTAAAAGTATCTTGTTTCTCTTTCATCTTGCTGACTATATAGAGACGATCATGGATAAATTGTCAAGACTTGGACATATATCAGATTAAGAGAATGAAGAGATCCTTGAAAAATAACAGGATTTAGGAGGGCAAGCTAGTCTCAAATTATGTCTTAATTTTAACATCCTATGAGTTTCCATGCATCACCTTTGCTGTGTGAGACTCTTCAGCACCCACAGCAGGTTAAAACTTGTGTGGTGCTGACTGTATATCAGATGTGAGCAGAGGAGAGATACCAACAAATCTGAGCTGATGTCTTCATCACTGGTTTGGTTACTCCAAGTGCTTTATCAGCAGAGCCCCCAGCGTACACGCAGAGCATGGCAGCAGAAAGTGATTTTCTGCCATCATAGTCACACTAATCCGCTCAATGACATAAACTAAGTATGACAAAGACTCTGTCAGCATAAATGTCTCTGCATAAGCTATTTTTCTGACATAACAGTGTCAGTAGGGAGTGAGATTTTTTTTCACACTCTCAGCTATGAAAGCTCTGTTGATTAAAATTTTGAGTGTAATTTCAACTAAGACTGCAAGACTAGAATTCAACCTTAAAATGTCTAAGAACCTTTCTCCCTTCCATCTGCCTTGAGAAAAAGCTGAGATGGTAGGAGTGGGATTTGTGAGCCACAGAAGGATAACATCAAGATGAATTTTTTTGTGGGCCTGTAAAATTATGTGATTGTGTCACCCTCATTCAAAGATGATGTCAAGGAGCTTGGGAAGAACTAAGTAGTGTTTTGGGAATGTAGTGATGGTAATCTGTGATGTGGTTATCAAGATGCCCCTTTCTGTACCGTGATGTACTGGAAAGTTTCTAGGAAACTGTCCATATAATGTAAGCTCTTTTCCACTGCTTTCTATAGGACACTGCTGGGCCTGTTGCCATCGCTCTAAGTACACTGTCAGTAACAGTACTCTGTAGTATAAACTGAATTTATTATGAATAATAAGAAGAAATCATTATAATGAATGATACCAGAAATTATAATATTTCATATCTTTCCATTCTCAGTTACCAAAAGTGTGTACTTCATTGGGTACATAACAATATGGGCAAATAATGTGCATTATATAATGCACATAGAGGTACATAGAGACTTAGACACATACATACTTCTATATTATATATAGTATCTGTAAAGATGTGTGTATATATACATATATATACATATGTATATAGATATCTATCTAACTCATGCCTCGAGATGCTAAGATTTAGATGAATTTTTAAACTTATTCGGGGAAGCATAAAATGCAATTTTGCTGGAAAAACCCTTATATTCTACTCCCTTAAGTGACAGATTCTGATGCCGTAAGAGATACTCTAAGGTCTGATCCACAAAATTTGTGCATGTCAGCTAGTGAAGTGTTTGTTTATAATTACCATTACACCCAGATATACAGTCTTGTACCAGTATATCCAAGAGAATACAATTTTTTCACAAACAGCTTCTTCTCATTTGCTACATTTAATTTTAAACCTGTAAAGTATCCCACTAAGATGCAATTGAGAGATACCTCTGCCCAAATTAAGGGGCAAATGAGGCCATATGCTGAAGTCCATAGTGTGGATTTTATTTAACAGTAAATGTGAGGCAGAGAGATAGAAAGAAATATAAAAGTAGAGGGGGTGGGGCAGGGGGGAGAGAGAAAGACACAGAGAGGGGGAGAGAGATGGGGAGAGAGAGATCAAGCAGAATATGGTTGGCTATTCTTCACCCTGGACTTCCTGGTGCTGGTGGTCCTGAGCTTGTTCAAAACTTTTCATATTTGTACATTTTTGAAAACAAAAGAATTAACAGCCAAACATTTCTGTTATTCTGTTGGTTGAATGATTTCCTCACTTCGATTGCTAATTAATCCCCCTCATTTTTTCTCTTCTTGTGAGTTGGTGGGTTTCTGAGTCAGTGGGTCTGAGCTCAGTGGTCATGATCTACCCCATGTGAATTACTTTTCACCCAGCCTGAACTCATTTCAGCACAGTTGCTGAGCAGGCTTTCCTTGTGGCCCATAAATTCTGCATTCTTTATGTCCATTGTCACTGATACAATCTTCTCTCCCAGATTTGTCAACCTTCCAGGAGGTCTGAGATAACACTTGGACAATAGTACCACCTTTATCTTGTCTCAAGTTCCCATCACGGTGACTTAACTTACAGTTCAAGTTCCAGGCATCTGTGGAGGCATATTCCCGTGGGGAGACTTCAGTGGTTGCAGATGCCACCTGTCCCATAACTTGGTGTGATCTTTGTTTGACCAGTGATATGTGTATGAGCAGTTGCTGCTTTACATAGTTTGCCTCAGTGGGAATTTTTGCCAGGATGCATTACCCAGGATGTGTGTCAGAGACTGAAAATAGTTCATGCCTCAACCATTGATATAAAGTTTTGCTCATTATAAAGAAGCTACAACCGAAGAAGCTTCCCTGAAGAGTGGGACTTTGAACTGAAAGTCAAACTGTTGATTAGAAAAAGGGAAACACATTGTTCAGTCATCTCAGGCTGAGGGAAAGGTGTGCATCCACAAAAGGCCAAAGCCACCAGCTGCAACTATCCCTGGTTGAGTTTGGGGTGGGGGAGAGCACAGCTCACAGAAGCCAGGCTTACACAGACTCCCCCCAGCCGAGGGGGAGGAGGAGGTTTTGGGTGCATGGTGCAACCTCTGGTGAGAGGCAATGAACACCCATCCTCCCATTACACAAACTGGGCCAGCTGTGGAACCCCCAACCCCACAGGGCACATCCACGGGACTTTCCCGTGAGAGGCTCGGCCCCACAGGGCTGCACGTGGTGCAACAGACCCAGAGTGTGCTGTGAGAGACTGACCCCACCCCAGGGGGACATGGCTGGACATGCCCACCCAGCCTGAGCATGTACACCCATGGGACTCTGTGCCTTCCGGGGGGACCTTCACCACCAAGAGGAGCAGCTGGAGAGGATCAATGAAGAGCGTTGGGATCCACGGAGTGGTGATATTTTCCTTATTCTCTCCCTGTCATTCTTTCTATCCCCCCACCTATCTTCTACTTCTTTCTTCCTTTCTTTCTCTCTCTCTCTCTCTCATATTTACCATCAAATAAACCCCTTACTATTGTCACTGGCATATGGTCTTGTTTGCACCTTAATTCGGGCAGAGGCATTTCTAAGAACCTTAAAACTGGATCATAACAATGTGCCAGCCAGATCTTGCCTCAACCAGGCCTGGCGTTGGCACCATCCTGTCACTCCATTCTGTGCTTATCTCATGGCAAAGTGCTTCTGTGGTAACAGCGCTTGAGACAGGCAACTGTGCTCTTTAAGTCTTTACATATCCCTGGAATAATTCTAGCAGAGTTCAAGCATTTTGCCCTCATTGTTTGCAATTACAGGTCACATTTAATGGTTCTATTAAAAGGCATTGCTTTATTCATAGCATTCATTCTGATTTTCAATTTTCTGCCTGTTTGCCTTTGACTTCAGGTGCTTTGTATTACCTATTTGTATTTATTTAACTTGGCATGGCTGTTTTATCTGCAATTCATATACACTTCATTACTGCAATTAGGTGACTGAACTTATGAACTTGAATGTATCACATGGGCAGTAAGAGATTTTCTGCCTTGAGTGTTTCTTTCTCTGCGTATTTTCTCCTAGACTGCATATTTATTGCCTGAGTAGTTGTTATCGTCATTGTTACTGTCTTGAGAGTCTTCTGAAACTACTGCCAAGTGTTCACTTACATGAAGATCTGGCTTCTGATTCCTGTTCACTAAGCACTCCTCACTTCAGACAGTGTCCAGTTGTATAGAAGTCATTTTTACACTCAGACCATATAAACACATATTGTCTCCTTGCTGGTCATCTCTCTGGCTCAGTGTCTCTTGTATCGCAGGTTACAGAGGTAAAGAGGTTTTCAAAAGTAGGACAGGAAATTTCTGCATTCAAAATACTCTATTACTTAGGGTACTGCCTTAGGAAAGGAAAGAAGAGACTGAGACTCCTCCAGGGAAAGCTGTTATACCAAATGTGGGAACTTAGAATCTTTGTGAGTTATTTCACTTACTCTTATTCTCTAGAGCATGAATAGTGCAGAATAGACTAGACTAGAATAGAGTAAGCTAGAATGGAAATAGAACAGAATAGAATAGGTTGGGTTGGAAGGAACCTTAAGATCATCTAGTTTAACCCCCCTGCCATGGGCAGGGATACTTTCCACTAGACCAAGTTGCTCAAAGCCCCATCCAACCTGGCCTTGAACACTGCCAGGGATGGGGCATCCACAGCTTCCCTGGGAAACCTGTTCCAGTGCTTCATCACTCATACTTAATCTGGGACAAGCCTTTGCTTGCAATCTTTCTGTTGGGTGTGGAAGGTCCTTCCTCAGCTGGAGGATTTGCAGCACTCTCCAGAGGAAGCTACCTGGTCCCTCCCTGGCCTAAAGATGACAGTCTAAATACCAAACCTCTGAGGTCTAAATCATCACCTTGTGACAGATTCCTCATGAACGTGGCTAGTTAGATAAATGAATCTCACCTTTGACTGATAGAATATATGATAGATTGTCATTTAATGAGACACTTAACTGTAGTATTCATCCAGTTAAATTAATATATTGTTGTGAAGAAATTATTGCCTTTCAGGAGAGATGTATGGTCTTGAATACAATACATAGAAGGCTTGAGTAAAATTTTTATTTTGCTGTAGCAAATATTCAATCTGTAACTTCTCTTACATTTTTTTCATGTTGTATTTCTAGATTAAAAAATGGGTGTTTTATTAGTTCTCCTCTATACTTAACTAGTGTAGTAGTTTAGATAATACTGCTTTTATTGTTACTGTATTATTACGGTTCGCTTATCAACACTCTTTAAATTAGCAAAGGCTTAGCACTTACCCAGCTCCAATCTTTCTTCAGGGATGTATAGGTGCCTTCTTTTTATTAGGTTTATCAATTATTTTAACATCAATAAAATCTCAAGTGCACCAACATTAACACTAAGTTAATGCTGTGGCCTGCATTTCAGGTCCAGAACTAAAATTACAGAAAAAGACAAAAAGGGTCATACTAGTAGTTTTAGAACCTGGGGACAAGAGGAAAAGGGAAGGGCTGTCCTCTGGTCAGCTGTTCCTGATGTTTGAAGTCTGTGGAAACTCCTGCTACAGCTCTAAAGCACATGAGCACAAAGAGTATATTCTATACATTACTCATCCTCTGAAACAGAGCTGAACGAAAGTGTCCTCCTGAAGAGCTCCTCACATGAGAATGTGTAATTTGTATTTGCACAGCAGAGCATAGTACAATGCTAGGCAGAGGCTGTGTCCCAGATAGTTCTGAAACTGGCTGGGTTACCTTAGTGTACTTATGGTGCTTCCGAGGTCTGATGTAGCATAAATCTGCATTCAGAGTATGATTCTGCACTGTGCAGTCACATTGCAACATTTAGAGCTAGCTGAGGTGTTCATAACAGACTGTGGTATTTCTTCCTGTAAGCTTGTCTTTAAAGCCCTAGAAGCTTGGACTGAAATCAATTCATCTGAGATACTTGACACCTCTATTGGCTATAATGACAATGTTATGCCATAGTGTGATAATACTGCTGAACGCAATTTCTTCCTAGAAAGTAGAAATGTCAGTTCTGTGGATGGGCATTGCTCTTGATTCCCTAATGTGCCACATTAAGGAGAATGTTACAGTGGTTGAGTCCACTGCAGGAATGACCAAGGAGCCACAGAGCCCCAGAACAGTGAAGGTCTGCTGGTGGGCAGGCTCCGAGGTCTAAGACCACCCCCTTTTACCCATGTTCTAGATAGTTCTCCTTTCCTTGATACCCCACTGATTCCCGGGTCCCTTGTTCCACCCCTTGCCTTCCCCAGTGGTCACTGTCTTGTCACCCTACGCCCTCTCCATCCCCTGGCCCCCAAATGATAGGTTCCGATGTTCTGCCCTCCCCCAGTGCCGATCCGGATAAAACCCCAGACCCCTCAGTGTTCTGTGTTCTTTGTTCCTGGGTCCCTTCTAGCGGGGACCCCAATAAACCCCTCGGAACTCCATACAAAGGGCCCCTCCCCCCTCTCTGTCCCCAGCGATGCTGCAGGAGCTGTCCGGCTCTGTGTGTGTGTGAGTGGCTGTGAGTATCCCCCAGCTCCGGTGTGTCAGGGGTGTCCGAGTGCATTCGCACAGCACCCCCGGAGCTGCTCCGGCGGGACGCGGTCGGGACGGACGCGCCGCTCTTTCCACCGCCGCCACGCGCAACGTGTCAGGATAACCTTGAAAATCAAGGGCTGATAGTGTATGGGTGGTTTCCACACTGTGCAGTTAGAATTTGAAAAGAAAACCTCATCTAATAGCTTCCCTATAAGTACAATCAAGAAGATTTTTAATTATACTTCAGTAATTTCTCAAGAAAATGTAGATTGTCTCTTTTTCATGTGCCTGTGGCTGTGAGATGACCATTGCATCAGCATGTTTTATATCATATTTAATAGACCTTATTAGACTCCATTGTCTGTCTGTTTTGACCAGTTACAATGCCAACCTCACAAGAGTGTTTTCACTTGTATCTTCTAATCCCAGTTTTCTGGATGGTGGCCTTGTTACAAACTCTGTATGTGAGATAGTCAGTATTGTCTTGCAACAGTAAAATTTCACAATTCACTTTCAATACTCTCTCATTTCTTATAACAATTACTTAAATAAATATTCAATTTCTAGAGCTATCTGTGGGATTTTGATTTATTTTAATTCTGATGGAGTATTGTTCTCATTCCACTAGTGTTGGAAACATAGTTCATAAATTTTTGCTCCAGCAACTGGAGTTTCTACACATAATCTTAAAATGTAATACTGATGATCATGTAATAGATTTTTGCATGCATGATTAAATAACTTAGCAGCTACTGAAACCTTTATAAGAGTTTCCCAGTTGTTTCTTAGAAAGTCATGCAGTACCACTTTTAAATTAATATTTTTGAGGAACCTGAATCTCTTTCAATATTTCTAAACATCGACAACTGCTGTCACTTGAGACTATGTGAAACATTTGCTCAGAGTTAGCAGACAAATGTGAAGGTGGAGGATGTGTGCAGGCCTGTGCCTCTGGAGTGGCAACAACATGCTGGGCATCATGTTCTCTGATTACAAAAATAGCTCCAGATACATACCTTTAAGCACCTGAAGCAGTCCCTAGCTGATGCTTTGCCATGCACTTAAAATAATTGAGTGACTGTAGTTTCAAAACAAGATTTAAGAGTTTAAATCTTTCACAATTCCATACATTGAAAAGCATTACCATAAAAGAAATTTTATGGACATTTTAAATTAAACTCTTTTTTTTTTTTTTCCTACAGATTTCATTCAAATATGCAAGGCAATGTGTAGCAGGGTCTTATGTAAGTATATGCATTGGCCACTTCCTGGAAAAATATGCACAGATTATTTCTGCAGAGAAAAAAAATTATGTATCTGATAAAAACCAAAATTACACACCTTTGAAAATTAGAGATAAAAATAACGTATCAAACAGTAACGATTTAAGTCTGTGCAACTGCACTGGTACAGGGACAACTGAGAACAAAGTCTTTCTTGTGAATGTTAGTTGGAAGGTGATGAGATGAATTATGGATTAAATAATTATGGTTAAATTCTTCCAGCAATTATAAAAAGTCCTCAGAACAACAACAACAAAAAATTCTTTGCTACAATAAATTCATTACTTGATCTTGATGTCCCAATTTTGCACTGAATTAAACTTATCGTTCACTTAGCACTTCTGAAATGAACCATTTATACCTGCAACAACGGTCTGTAATTAAACTATTCCATGATCTCTATTATCTGCCTTACAGAAAGGTTCAGGAGAGTAATTAACACTCTTCACAACAGCAAAAAGCGTTATTAATCAACACTAAAATAAGCACCTGGAAACAATTGTAAATTAATAGGTTTATAAATTAATAGGTTTGTAACATGGAGACCAGTAAAATTTAGCAGCTCTTTGAGAATTTACAGTAAAAACACTACAGTATTTTTACATTCCTAATAGAAAAGGTAGACTTAATTAGCAAAGGTGATCCTAATAGCAAATTAGGATCTAATAGACAAATGTCTTGTCTTAGGTACATAGAGAAACATTTCTGACTTAAAATTTCAACACAAATCTGAATATTTGGTTTGATAGCATAATCTCACCTGTTTTTCTGGAATGTTTTATATGCCTCTCAATAGTTACGTGGGATTTATAATATTTTTCAACCAGCCTGTAGATACAACTGTAGGTAAAATGAGTATATCAGAGAGCCCAAATTCTAACTTGACATGTCTAATTTCTATTATAAAATTAAATTTTTCTAGGTTTTTACATGAGGTCATAGCATTTTTAATCTACATGGTTTGGGTGGGAGTTTTTTCTGAGTTCTTTGCTTGGCTTTTCTTAGAGATTTTGTAGAATGAGGGCAGAAGGTAACTACTGTCTACTTACTGTAGTTAAGTGCCCTTCCTGTGCTTTAATGCTACCCGGAGTTCATTGCCCCTGACATGAACACGAGCCATTGTTCCATTAATGGCCTTATTGGGGAAAGGCCAAGTTGGTGTCACGGGGCTGAATTTGCACAGGGCTCTATAGCCCCTCTCCCTTCTAGAGGTCAGGCTGACTGTGCTCAAAGCCAGTGTCAGTGTGGTGCAGCTGCCTAATCTTGCAACAAATCACTGGGAGAAGACTTTGGGCGGCAGAAGGCCCTCACAGAGGCCTTGCTGGAGGCCTTTACCTACGGCACTGAGGCTGCACCTCCGCTCAGACCCACAGTCCTGGCCTTTGCCTGAACTAAGCCCTAGGCATGGCCATGCACACCTGCTGGCTCGACTTCATGTCTCCGCAGACTGCACTTCTGCAGACGTCACAGTGACTGCAGGACTTGTCTGACCATGGGGACAATCAGTGCTCCTGCTCTGCTCTTTTTCTCACATGCTGCTGGGCAGCTGTCCTCCCCAGCAAAAGCCCACTGCTCTATCCACCTCTTTTTGGACTTTGGCACCAACACAGGGAGCAGAAACAGTGACATGCAGAGAAGCCACCATTTCTGCTCTCACCACTCCTCTCTTGGATGGGGAAGTTTTCCTTGTGCAGGTGAAGAAGGGCAATGGCTTAAATGCAGCTCCTGAACAACGAAATGAGGAATGCTCAATGGACTACTTGGCTGGTAGTTAAATCACTTGTCCAAAACTGCAGACCACCTTTTCTCTCCCTAATGATTTATCAGAACTACTACTACTTCTTTTTACCCTTTATTAAGATCTGTGCTTATTTTCTCAGCTCAGGATAAAACAACCTATTACAGTTGTTGGTACAGTGTTGTCATCCTCTGGCATTCAAAAATCATTCTGAATTACAATGTAAAAGTAGCTCTTTTAGTTCTTCTTTTGCCTTCAGTCCTCTTAACTTATGCATTAAAGCTTTTCTATACAATATTTTTTAATTTCATGTTTTCTTGCCTGTTTTCAGTTGGAAGCTCACATTCTCAGGTAATCATGCAGAAGTGAAAACACAGGAAAAGAAAAGATTTGACTTTATGAAATCTGGTGAGTCTGAGTAATGGTTTCATGGACTTTGTTGGTGTAGCAAGTTTGGAAAAATCCTTTACCCAGAATTATACAATGCTTCCCCATCTCCTCTATGCCATATTTTTAAGATTAATTTTATTTTCTATGAAAAAATTTCATTGAAGTACTTGGCCCTCCTATGCACTGGCATTCAGTTCACACAAGGGCTGATACTGTAAATGATTCTGTATTTCTCTGAAATTCAGTTTGAAGCCAGATCAGCTGAGTAGACAACGTTTATGTAGACCAGCTGATTATGATGTTACAAGGGAAACTATTTTTGCTTTCACTTCACATCACACATGAGTTAGCAGCAGCTCTGCCAGTCAATGCAAATGTCTTGGAAAAGGGTGTAAAACTGGCAGTTCGTACAACAAAAGTTGCATTTAAAATGTCTGTCTGTAAGCAAGAGAAGATGCACACAGAAACTAGATGTTAAATAGGTTCAATTACATTTTTTTTAGCACACAATGTATCAATTTTATCTCCCTGGAGCAGTATAAAAAGAAAACTTACAATGGTTTTAAAACCTGGACAAATACTCTAGATATAATTACTTTGTGAACATTATTATCCATTAAAAACATGTTATCCTGAACAAAGCATTCAGTCTCTTTTTGTTGTTTTGTGTTTTTTTTACAATAAAGGTGTACATTTAACATAGGTTCATGTTGTTGTAATTGTGTTTTTATGAACAAATAAATCGTTAAACATTTACTTGATCACAAGGACTAGGAAAATTAATAGGGTCAACAGCATGTCTCCCACAACATCTAGAAAATTCTTCCTCCCTCATATTTTATTTTTAGCAGTGGCTTTACTCCAGCATCCTGGCATGCTTTGAGAGATCTGGGTTTGGGTGTTCAGGACACACAGGGGACTCAGAGGTCCACACCAAGTGCATGCTGAGTAGGGACAGGACTTAGGAACTTCCCATTATGATTCACTGGTGCACCCATTTTCTGCAATGCCCCTGTTACCTGTAGGGTGTTTGTCTTCTGCATAATCCAAAGTAGCTGAATATCAGGGTTATTAATAAAATACTATCTTTTGTTTTTCTTTAGAGAATTTTACAGGTTTTTTTCTATTCTGTATTTTAAACTTTATTTGTTTTTGTCTAGAAATTACCTAAAAGCAATAAAATACTAATGTAGAAGTACAGTTGAGAAATGATGGGAATATTTATTTCATTTGATTAATACTTGAACTCTTTTTTTCCTTACTACAAGTACAGCCAATGATTAGGCTCTAATGAGTGCAATCTGATTTAATATGAACAAGAAAGTTTTTGGCACTGTAACTTTTAAAATTATAATCTGACCAATATTCCAACTTTCCTATGATCTCTTTAATTTATTTTTATTACCAGAGAGGTTGTTCTGTTACAATAAAAAAGTTTAGGGACAATTTAATTTCTTCTTTCACCTGGATATCTTTAATGATTTACTTCCTTGAAAAACAATCGATGACAGTAGATACAAATGAAAATCATTAATCTCTGTATAATGCATGCTGAGTTTGGACTTTATCCAGGAAGTGTCTTACTTAAATATACTGGTCAAGACAAAAATCTCAGAAAATTACTTTTACTGAGGTTTGAATACAACAAAATAAGAATCAGCTGTCCCATTTCTACAAGTTAACAGAGAAGATGTGTCTTTCCAAAATCTTCATGTCTAAATTCAGGTTTAAGCTTTATATGTTAATATCTTTCCATTTTGCCCTAATTATCCTGCTTTCATAAAAAACGGATTGGTAAACCGTTAACATTAGTAGCAGCCGAGATCAAGACATGTACAGCAGATGCAATAACGCTCCTCATTGCAAATAATCATCATCTAGATGATTGTATTGAGACTTCTCAATTCCCTGCATGCTACTTAAGTCCATTGAATAGGCCTGCACTTGAATACGGTGTTTGTGGGGGTTTGGGGGTTGGGATTTTTTGTTTGTTTTCTTGTTCGTTTTGTTCATTTGCTTTTTCTTTGGGATTGGTAATTTTTTTTTTTTTTTAGATTTTTAAATTTTTTTTCACTAATTTCTCTCTTAACTCTGTAGATCAACATAAGATATCTCTTTCCAAATACCTTACATATTTATCCCATGGATACCTGATTTATGTGGGATTTTCAGGGTCCTGTGATAGAAATGATCAAGGGTTTCTGACTTCAGGCATTGCATCTTTGGGTTTGACTTTGTGTATGGACGTGCTGGCATTCCCATGTGCTGTTCCGCACATGCTTTATGCTGTCTTCCTGAGAGCAAATGCAGGAGGACAGTATATGGACTTTGGCAGAGCGCAGTGCTAATGCAGTTCGACTGTTTCTGGTGTACGAGGTAGGCCTTTCAAGCTGGGTTGGGGTTTGTTTTTTTTTTTTGATTCACAGATATTTATAAAACTAAAGTGGCCTTGGGGTTTTGCTCTTATTCCATTTGCAGCAGTCTAACTTGGACTTACAGCAGAAAATTTATACCTACACTTACTACTTTTTTTTCCTAGCCAGTGTTGTCGTTCTTCTTCCTTCCGAGTGTACTCCTGACAGCCTTACAGTCAATTTTTCAGTCAGGAAAGGCCACAATGCCTTTCCACAAAATTTTTCCAAGAGTCTGATCATTTTTTTGAATGTGAAGGAGTCCTGGAATTTCTGTGAATCAATATGCTTAGTTCTCCCATGCAGCATCAGTAATTCCCTAAGTTCACTGAAATCTGACCACTTCAAACAAAGAACATTTGGTAACATTTAGAGAACTCCTTTTTTATTCATACAATTAATTTAAATTGATTTATTTAAGGTTATTCTCTATTAAATCCTTACAAGGATATCCAGATCAGTATAAACTTAGCACTGCTTCATGTTGATTTTTAATGACTTAGCAATGAAATCTGCCAGTTGTCACAAATCTGAATAGCCAAGGCTATTCAATACTAATACCATTATTAGTTGCATTTGTTCTCCAACACTGTATTTAGGAAGTTAAATAGTCCTGTAATGGTACTGTTCCTAATCCACCATCTGTTGAATGATGATAGGTCTTTATACAACACACAGCAAAATTAATATTGAAGTCTTCTATCATTATTTAAAAATTGCTGTTTCTTGAGACATCAGCCATACACTTTCACAAACATGTCTTTAGAAAGATAAGAGTGAGAAAACAGCCTAAAACCTTTGAGAAGATTGCAAACAAATCAGACACTACAGTAGAAAATATAAATCAGGAAATGCTGGTGAAAAAAGCTAAAAGACACAACCTAAAATACAAAGAAACCAAGTGGGATTATCCAAAAGCCCAATAACAGAGATGTAGGAATCGAATTCTTGTAACAGCAAGTGGGATACTTCATCTTAAATATGTTAGAAAGAAAAGGAGAGACAGGGCATGTTCCTAAATAAGCTAAGAGACACTGAGGAACTTGAGGAAGTACTTCAAGGATTATCTGCTTTTGTATTTTCTTGCCTTAAAGTTTCTTTTGTAGTATTTTCTTTAACATAATGATATGTTTTATTTTTAATCCCTGTCAGGCACAGAGTAATTTTTTTGAGATCTGAATACATCATCTGGGTAAAAGAAGAATGGTGGCTGGGTAAGCAGAGAACTCATTCTCCAGTTGAGGACTGATACACTGCTCAAGTGTCTTTGCCTAATTCATTTCTTTGTGTGGTCTCAGGCTTATATGAGAAAGGAGGATTCTAGAGGCCAGGCACATCTGCATCCAGTTACAAAGGATCATTTTGGGGTGGAACTTCCCAAATGTCTAAGTTGTGGAGGGCTTTTAAGTGTTTTGACAGACAAAAAAAGTCTCAAAATGACTGTGATGTATCCAGTTCAATGGACAAGAGCAGACTCACAAAACAAATCAGTAAAATCTCCTTCACTATTCTTTATTCTTTTATCCTCAAAATATTTTCCATTATTCTCATATTCTGTGTGCTGATGCTTCTAAGGCAATTAGGATTCTGGCAAGAGTTTCTAATGAAAGGAAATGTTTAACAGAAGCATCAGTTGGAATGAGTGATAAAGGAACAACCATATTTTCAAGAGCTAAATATTTTGAGATCAAAATTCCTGAAAGAAGCTAATTTGTCTTCAAAATATGCATAAAACATAAGCCTGTACTATTTTCAGGACTCAACCTCTGTGTTAGACAGATTTCCTGACCTGCTGGGATAAAGCAATTACCTCAGGCTTTGAAGTCAGCTATGAGAAAATTTTTAAGGATTCCATAGTCTGGTGGAGACATCTGGCTGGAAAACAGAAATCAGTGCAAATTTATTGCACTAACCTAAGAAATATCTGAACCAACAGCCTCAAAAAAACAACTGATACTTTTTGAGGCTGAAAATATTTTGTAGGAAACAGAATGTCTGTAAATACAGTGGATATATAAACCCTAAAAATAAATGAAGTTATCTACTTCTTTTGAATTGTATAAACCATCTTCTGTTAGGCAACGAAGCCACCAAGAATAACTCTTCAGTAAAATGTAAATATTTTTTTTCAAGTTGTCTTTTACCTGTTGTATTGGATCTGGCAGAGATGGAGTTAATTATCCCCACAGCAGCCCTCGTCCTGCTATGCTTTGAAGTGGCACCTGGAAAGGTGATGGTAACACACACCGGTGTTTTGGCTATGGCTGAGCAGTGCTTGCACAGCATCAAGGCTGTATCTCCGACTTTACTCTCCCTCCAGGAGGCTGGGAGTGGGTAAGATCTTAGGAGGGGATGCAGCCAGTACATCTGATCCCAAATGGCCAAAAGGATAGTCTATATCACATGGTGTCTGCTCAGCAATAAAAACTAGGAGAAGTTGGGAGGCAAGGCAGATGGCATTTGCTGTTGTGACAATTGACTTCCAGAACAACTGTTACGTGCACTGGAGCCCTGCTTCCAGGGAAGTGGTTGGACATCACCTGCTGTTGGGAAGAAGAGAATAAATCATTTGGGTTTTCTTTTTACTTCCACACACAGCCTTTGTTTTTGTTTTATTAATCTGCCTTTATCTTGAACCATGAGGTTTTTCCCCTGTTATTTTGTCCTCTGCCCTGCCCTGATGAGGAAGGCAGTGATACAGCATGTTAGTGGTCCAGCCAAGATCAACATACCACCATCCTTTTTGGCTCACGAATAGGGACATGAGGAATTTGAGATAAGGCAGAGGCAAAGGGTGGAATGTACTTGGGTTTTGTGGCAAGATTTTGGTAGCAGGGTGGCTACAAGGGTCGCTTCTGTGAGAAGCTGCTTGAAGCTTCCCCTATGTTTGACAGAACCAATGTCAACCAGACCCAAGACAGACCCATTGCTGGCCAAGGCTGAGCCCATCAGCAATGCTGGGATGACATATTTAAGACGGGGAAAAACCCTGTGCAATTCAGCCAGAGGAGTGAGAACACGGGAGAGCAACAGCCCTGCAGATACCAAGGTCAGCGAAAGAGGTCGGGCAGGAGGTGCTCCAGATGCCAGAGCAGATTCCCCCACAGCCCGTGGTGCAGACCATGGTGAAGCAGCTATGCCCCTGCAGCCCATGGAGGGCCATGGTGGAGCAGAAACCCATTTCATTATCATACTCTGGTTTAATTGACAGTAAATTAAATTAATTTCTTCAAGTCAAGTCCTCTTTGTCTGTGACAGTAACTGCTGAGTGATCTCTTGTCCTTATCTCGATCCATGAGACTTCTGTTCTGTTTTCTTTCCCCTTTCCAGTTGAGGAGGGGAATGATAGAGCTGTTTTGGTGAGCACCTAGCATCCAGACCCCTGAAATCTTTCTTCCTTTACATTTATTAAAAGCAGACCAAATTTATTCATAAAATCCTCCTGATTCAATGATTTTCAGACACAATAGGTGGGATACATAAATCTGGATGATCTCTCTGTGCCTCGTTTATAAAGTTAAGCCTTCATATACCATTTAAAATAAATAAACCCCCATTTTCAGGGAGTTAAAACTTAGTGAGACAGATTTCACCTTTACTGATTGATTTGGTATTTGTAAATTTTTCCAATTTCTCTTTTACATTTCTATTAACATTTTGTTATGGTGCTTAAAACAGTGTATCTTGATTTCTTTCTTTCAAAGAAAATTACGTATCAGATGATGCCATCTGTAAAAAGTAATTTTCAATTTAATCTCTTAACTCCCTTACTTACTAAAAATACATTACAAACTGTGCAAAGGTACCAAAAAACCCCCTGAAAAAACAAACTTCACATAAACCCAAAACAAAAAGCCCAGACTTATTTTCTTGATCTGCAAATACACTAATATGGGAAATTGAAAGGTCTTCCTGTCTTCATGCACAGAGAAAACAATCATTTTATCTGAGCAAGTGTATGGAAAGATGAGATAGTAGAAGTAATCTGAAAGATTCCCTCTTTACCTTCAGATTTTAAACTTTCTTCAATCCTTATCTTAATCCTAAAATTACACCCTTTTAACATTCCCTTCCCATATATTTTTAACTTGACCCATTTTTTTCCCACCATGAATGACTCATAAAATAAATGTTACTATTTTTTTTTACAGTTATCTAACCCATTTCCCTTCTGAAGCTTCTACTGACACTCAGTGATTGTGACAGGACCATACCAGAGCCTTCAAAGAGATTATTTCCTTTGGGTGGTAACCTCTTCAGAAGTAGAATAGCTTAATTTCTACTTTTTAATTTAGTGATTAACTAAATAAGAGAGAAGTTGTTTTAAAGGTTGATGTGAAGTCTTGGAGTTGGTTCTATTTCTACTGAAAAATTGTTCCAATGAACAATTAATTATTAAAAATTTTGATGGAAATTATTTTTTCTTAAGGGAAAAAATCTAGTAATTCAGTTAAACTTAATAATATTCATAAGGTGCTTGTTTAAAATCTATATTTGGTGTGATATTTCAGTTACATGATAATGGCATGTTATATGTGTGCTTCTTTCTTTCAGATAAAAACTATTCAATGGACTTCTCTAGTGGAACTTTAGATCATCTATTTTTCCTTTAAGCTCCATTTACACAGTCTCTGCTGGCACAGAGAAGAGTTGATATGCAATTAGGTGTTCACTTAGAGCACCTTTGAACTTATCACCTTGCTATCTTAAGTAAAACAACATGATAATAAAAAGGTGTCATTTTTTTCATGCTGCGCATAACTGGTAGTTACAAGAGAGGTGCACAGGCTAACAACTCTGAAAGAATCCTTATTTTCTGAAGTGACTCTGTTGACCTTGAAACATGGTGAACTATCTCTAAAAAGCATTATGGACATTTAAAATAAATGTTAATCACTTCTGAAAAATCTATGCCTTATTATGAAGTGATTAATGTGTCTCCTTGAAATTAAAACTTTTAGCTCTCCATATCTTTAATTTTTTACTGTGTATGTATACTGTGTCAGCTTTTAGCCCTAGTGATTCAAATGCTACTACCAGGCTGAGACATACAAATAATCTAATATAATTTGATCTTTTAAAAGCACCATTCATTTTTAGATTAAGAAGAGATATGTATTATCATCAATTGTAGAGGCAGAATGATATAAACCTCTGACATTTGTAACAAAATTGTATTCCTCTGATTATTGGAAAGACCAGAAATAAAAAAAAAAAATTAAAAAAAATGTGGCAAAGTACTTCAGGGCTAATGAATTCACATCTGGTTTGAACTAAAACCATAAGTTTTGACTCTGCAGTAATTTTTAATGAGAAATTGTATCTAAGTACTCTGGTTTTAGACTTCACCAAAAAAAAAAGAAAAAAGAGAAAGCAGATGAAGAACATAGACAAGGAGATGAACCCAAGATGGTTTAGTAATACCAGCTTGCTTACATGGTTAACTGGTCCTAGTGTATGAAGATCCTTTTGCCAATACAAGAGAAAATGGTTTGTGTGAGCTAAAATGGTTGATAATTTTCCAGTATACACTGATTCTTTTTCTCCCTTTAATGATTTTTTCCCTTAATTGCCCTAAATTTGAATGATTCTCTCCAATAAAATGTAGATACCTTTTTGTACCAAAAGAATGAAAATGTACAATGATGATACAAGCAACTCTTACTCACTGACCTGCAGGTAATATCTCACAGAATAAGAGGTGAAGAGAGAAAAGCTTGAAGTGTACATAAAGACTGGAATCAGAGGAAGGTTTTTGACAAGTCTCTTACATATTTTACTGTGTGTTCACTTTTGTTAAAAGGCAAGTCTTCAGGGAATATCTCAACAGTGCTAACGAAGTCCAGTCCCTTGTATAATTGATTGAAAAAAAGGCAGGATCCTGCTTTGAATCATCCTCTGGAAGAACCCTACTTTATAGACTAAATTAGCAGCTGAGAAGCCTTTGTCTCTCTTCATTGACTATTAAAGAAGAAATGAAGATCAGTGTCTCTAAGCACAAATTAATCCTTAAGAAGACCTTTCGCTTAATTGAATCATGCCTCTAGATGATGTCACAGCGCAGGATGGTTCCTCAGAGGTTCCTTAACGCAGGCAGCCCTGTGTGACAGCTGGTTCTAGGGACAGACTTGCAAAGGGAGGGGGTAAAGTGTGGAAGGCTATATCATGGATTGAAAGGAAAGGAAAAACCCAGGATACTTCAAAATTATGAGAACAGAGTGCTTTGGAAACACAGGACTCATTCAGAAGCACAGGAATTTTCTTGCTTCAGATTGTCAAGCCTTTCTGCAATTTTATTCCAGTCATGTAGAGAGAAACAGGACTGTGAACGTATTTTTTCTAAATAACCAGTATTGTACTGAAAAAATACACAACTTCTTTTCCCAGAGGATCTAATCAAATGTAAATTAATTGCATAGGCTTATGGAAAATATTTTCAAGACAGTTGATAATCTTAAATTCGTGTTCAACAAGATTTTATTAACTTGGAGCTGCATTGAATGTTTTCTTTCATGATTGGAAAGATTAAAAACCTCTGCTTTGGATGTTGTTTTCTTCTGAGACAGTTGGAATAGGATGCATTTCTAGTCAGTGATACAGGTATTTGGGAATGCACTGAACATGCATTTCATTGCTCACAGAGAGATGAAGGCTGCTTTCAGATGGAAGTAATTTTTCTCCAGTGGCACTCAATTCTGCATTTATATGAAAATACAGGGGTGAATGTTTGATGTCTATAAGCAGTCTTAATAATCTGTGTCTCTGATACAGATACAAGGTGTTTTATACTTATTTTTCCCTGCTAGTACATCCTGTCAAGACACTCACTAATTACTTCCAAAAAATAAGCATTTCACTAACAGCAAGGTCACTTGCATAGAATTTTTCACATTTGGTTATAAATGTGCTCCTGCAGGCAAGCTATAATGCATGACAAATTCACCAGGTCACTGTATCCATGATTCACCAGCCAAAATACCTGGCCTGTGGAACCATATCATACAGGCAAAATTTGGGAAGTTTTGCTTGCCAAAGAGACACACTAACCAGGCAGGTTATAATCAAGTGTCCCACCATATCAGGCTATGGCTTCCAGCCACCTGCTGTGTGGTGAAGCAGAAGCAAAATGTCAAGCCTGCAGCACTCAAGGGCTTTGCTTTAAGCTCTTGTTTCTGCAGCAGCTAGGACCCCCCACTGCCCACAAGTGAGCTTCTCTTTCTGGCTGGAAACAGGATTGCATTCTGACATCCTGAAGTGCTCCTATTGCACATTTTTGCTAAGGTCTATTAGAAAGGCCATTTTACGCCAACAGAATAAACTCTTACAATATAAATTATATTCTATTTAGAACACATTTATACCTATTTAAACTCTTAATTGCACAGGAAATAATATACATTACAAAATTATGATCCTTTTGATATCATCTAATAAAATACCAAGTAAATCACACTTCAGTCTTAAGACATCTAAAGGATATAATTAATGTTGCTAAAAGTTAATTACAATTATTTCATTGGTGTGGGACTTCTTACATTAGGCAGCTCTTTATGCTCCTCAATTTGCTTAAAAATAGGGTATTTGCAGCTTCACCAGTAGGAGAACATTGTAGTAAGCAACAAAACCATGTTTTTAAAATGAAATTTTTTTGTCAGGAATACTTACACAGACATCATTTTGTTCTAACACTGTTCTTTAAATGGTGTGGGTGGGTGGGTGTGTGTTATTTAGCCCAACAGTAAACATATTCTTATAAAGACTCCCAAGTCAAAATTTCAGTTATTAGTAATGGTTATATTTATGACAGTATTGTGAACTTTATTAATGTCTCAATTTGACTGCAGTTGATCTATTAATCTGAGTGTGTAACGATGGATAATACTGGGAAGCCTTGCACATCAAAAAATAGTCTTTCTCTAAAGAGATAATGCTCATGAGTAACTAAGATCAATTAATTGAAATGTAGCACAATGACATTTTCTCAGCTTATTAATGAACATTGATTTGTTTAGCAGCTTCAAACATCTAGTGCCCAGTCCGTTTCTAAGTAATTAAAAAGCATTCAAATAAAGGAAGGAATTTTTAGACTATGAAAAGGAAAACAATGGACTAAATTCTCTGGATATGTTTGTATGACTGTAACTGAGAAAATTTAAGAAAATAAATTTAGAAATAATGGATATGGAAAGGAGAAATATAATGTGATATATGATTCTCTTCTGTTTTATCATCTATATCCCTAAGTCAAAACAAGAACTGTGAAAATGAACATATTAAAAGTAGCAATCTGTCCCATTTGTAAATTCCTATGTTAACATTTATATTAGAGAAAATCACTTTATTTCTAAGTATTAAATTGTAACAAACTTTAAAAAGAGTATATATCAAAACCCTTTCTGGATTATCTTCACTTTTCATAGCAGCCACAAAGCACATTTTAAAGAATTTATCAGCAGAAAAGAAAATAAATATAATAAAACCTGAGCATGTCTCAGCGGAGATGAGTAAAAGTTAAGTTAATACAAGAAGCATTACATTGAACTAAGTACAAATTCAAGTCATTGCATGCTGGAAACACTTGAAAATATGCATGAGAATCACTTCAGTCTCCACTGAACTGCCTCCATATTTCTGTCTCTTTGAGCTACCTTGACAACGGTGGAGACATTGTTCTAAATCTGGGCCTGTTACCCAGTGTGCAGAGCCAATTCACACACCAAGGAGAATTGTTTCTATTTTTAATTTTAGTTGGCACAAAGCTGGGTGGTAACCAACAAATTGCTAACTCACTTATTATCAAAACCTTACACTATTTATATACACTTTAACAAACAAACACATCTGCATTTATTGGTTGCAGGGTACATAACTCTTATTAATTAGCACTCAAACCCCTATTTGCCAGCTACATTTCTCACTTCTCACACTAATTAGTTTTCATATGAAGTTCTTTCTTCTGTTTGAGTCTGGGGTCCATTTTGAGTTGGGAGTCAGTAAGTCAGTGGTCACAAACTCACCCTTCCATGCTTGCCTTTCCTCCAGCTACTGATCAGTTCTGCTCCACACTGCACCACACACTCCTGGTGGGTCTCATTCAGACAGCCCATTCGTCTTGGGATTGTTTTCACTTTTCCTTGAAACAAAAGATTAGCCAAGCACACGGAGTTCACAGTGCAATTGCTTAATCATAACTGTTCAGCTATAGCTACTGATTACCAACCAAAAAAACCTGCAAAGTTTGATTCAAATCTTTAGGGGCTCAAATCTTGAGGGGCTCGATATCAGAAATACTCCCTTTGGTACTACCGTTGGGTATCCATTCTCATAAAATTGAAGTCAAAACAATCAGGACTGTTGCTGACCTCAAGACAAACCCCTTGCAAGCAACCATTGCCATGCACATCATATAGGGTTCTTATAAGGGAAGACAATAAAATTGCACATATCTCTCTGTTCTCATCTCTGAGCCATGATTCAACTCATCCTAATATAAGGGTCAAACCAGATTAATTCTTCCTAAAAGTTTTTAGCTTGAACTTAGACATCCAAAATAAAGGAATCTATATCTCATCTTGTGTGAGTTTGAAAGATGTTTGGGCTGTTCTTGTTGCTGAGTATCTACCAACAAAGAAGCTTTTTTCAGTAGTGAAACATTTTGTCCTCGTAGGTAGGATACGTCTCACTTAAGTTTAGACAACTACAGCTGAAGTAGTTTGCAATGCTTACTTAATACAGATAAATAGGCATCTTGAATCAGAGGCATTGCCTATGAAGACAGTCTGGACAAATAATCAGATGTAGACATCCTAATTCACTTATTTGTATTTGGAATACATTCCTAATTGCAGATACAATGTTTGCAGTGACAAACAAAGGCATGTCTCTTTTCTTTTTCTCTCTCCTCACAAATTCTTATTCCTCACTATATTATGAAGATACTTTGCAGTCCTATTAAGGGTGATTAAATACCAGTTTAAGTAGATAATCAATGTCTGCTGAGACAGATTACCTTATTAAAGAGAAATTTAATTTTAGCCGTCTTCAAAAACTGGGACATAGTATAGAGTAAAAACCCAGGGAAGCCATCAAGGTCACGTTCAGAATGAAATGCATCAGATCAAGCATAAGCAGAAATAACTACACACAAACAGCCCAAGAAAAGGTAAAAAACACAGACGTAGGGGTAATTTATGTCTCAACACAGGCAGAGCAGGACCATGTTTTATGAATCTCTTGCTTAACTTTAAGTGACCTCTTCGCTCTGCAATTAAATTATCCAGAAAAGAAGAACATTTAATTCATTATAAGAGGGAATGATTTATTTTCTATGCTAATGACAAGGCTTGTACTGAGACATAACCAGTTACTTCAGTTGACTGCTTAAATTCCAACTCTTTTCTTTCTCTCTGACTAATGGAAGTTACGTTTTTCTTTTTTTTATGTCTTCAGACATCATCTGATATGTTTGTTTAATGATGCCAAATTCATATGGCATTTTGCTCCCTCTGACATACAGGTGACTCCCAAAGAAAACTTTTTAATGAATCCCATCTTGTGCTTAAAAAGCAAACACCAAATGATGGGTAAGAATTGGTGCACTATGAAACTGGACAAACCCTGACATTTTCTTTGTTCATAATCCTTTTGTGCCTTAATAATATCTTGATAAGGACTGGTTGTATGGGCTAACATGATAGTCAAAGCTGCCCAGACAGTATCCTCCTTGACTCTAATTGTACAAAGGAAAAGATTGGATCATAGAGGATGCACCAGAAACTCAACTCCCAGCTGATCAGCTGGGGGTCATTGGCAGGTCTTTGCCTCTCAACCTGTCTGAGCCCTCTTCAAGGGATGAGAACTTCTGCAGAGAGAAGATACAAGATCACAGAATCATAGATCCATACAATCATAGAATCATTTACATTGAAAAAGACCTCAAAGATCATTGAGTCCAACTGTTAACATAACACTGCCAAGTTTACCCGGAAACCATGTCTCTAAGTGCCACATCTTCATGTTTTTTAAATACCTCCAGGGATGGTGACTTCCCTGGGCAGCCTGTTTCAATGCTTGGCAAACCTTTCAGAGAAGAAATGTTTCCTAATATCTAATCTAAACATCCCCTGGTGCAACTCGGGGCTGTTTCCTCTCATCCTATCACTCAAGACTTGGGAGAAGAGGCCGACTTCCTTACCACTATAACTTCCTTTCAGGTTGTTGTAAAGAGCGATAAGGTCTCCCCTCTTTTCTCCAGGGAGTTTCTGGAATTGATCATGGCTCTGCATTCAGTACCTTGAAATTTCACTTCCCCAAATTCAGATCTCCTGTATACCTCACAGCTTTGTAACTTTCACATCTGCAAATAGGTGTGGCAGCAAATGAAGAAAAAAAATCAGGAAAGGTATCTGTGTCATTCTATCCATACACCACCTGAGATTCTCAAGTCTTTAAAGCTTTCCAAAGAGAGGTTTCAGGGGTAGTGGGAGAAGGGAACACGTCTCACAGGACAGGATGACATAATTGCTAAACAACTGAATTCCATAGGCTACCTGCAGACTGATACTGCTTAAAATTTAGAAATAAGAAGGCTGTTTTTCTTAGACAAGGGATGGAAAACATGACCACAAATTTTAGTCTACAGCTTCCCCACATATTTTGGCATAGATCACCAGAGCCTCTGACACTTTTAAATGAACTTAACATTACAAAAATCCACCTTTTCTCGGACCTTCATATAATAAACGTCCTTCTAGAACATGGGTAGAAACTTTTAAAGGCTGAAAGATAGAACAGATACAATTTTTTGTACCTGTCTGCTGCTCCTGTTCCTTATTTCTATAGGGAGACGTATCCTACCTGTGCCTCTATCTGCAGAACTACTGCCTTTACACTGATTTACATGACAGAGAACTGTGATAAATGGCAGACTCATTTTCCTTCAATCACATGTACAGATGGGACAGAAACTTTCTTTTTGTAGGCTTAATGCTTGGAATAATAATATGTTATTTGAATCATACCAGTTTCACAGAATAATATGGCTATATATGGACTAGAGTACAGACATCTCCCTCTACTCCTTCTCCCTCACGTCCATTATCTCCAGAATTTATCCCTTTATTTTTATATGCTTTAGTTATGTTGTTAAGAAGATGCAGACTGTGTCTGCTTTTATTAGGCAGAGGATGGGAGAGAAGGAAAAGACTCTATTTCAACAACAAACACACACATAGAATGATTTTTCATAAAGTTATCGAAAGGAAATACTCGAACAGATTTTAGTATCATTTATGAGTAAAAGCATGTTGAGCAATAGACAACTGTGGTCTGTTGTCCAACAAGTGAATAAAATAGAAGCAGATGGCAATACATTAACTCTCACGTGCTTGTTCCAAGGCGCCCAGCGCCAGCTGCGCTCCCCAGAACTTCCCGGTGTTGACTTCCTTCTCCTCCATTGCCACGTGCCACCTAGCGGCTTCACGCTGAACCGCAGCTCTAAAGCTCCTCACACCGAGAGCCGCAGCTCAACACGAGGACACGCGCTCGCTTCTGAATGCTTAAGGATGTAAAACTGGCCATGGAAGCCACTAAATGCAGAGCGTGAAGCACAGCTTTACTTCGAGAGCAATTTCTCTCCCAGGCCTCTAAGGACAAAGAAGCAAAACAGAAAATCAGATTTACCTGCCTGAAGCAAATTTTTGTCTTCCAGTGTTTGTGCCTGTGGAGCACTAAAACAGAGATCAGGTCATTCAGACATTAAAATAACGAAAACAACAAAAAAGCAAGACAGCACGTCTGCTAAAAGATCAAGGAATAAATTCAGTCAATGTCTAAAAATAACAAATATTCTCTTCTTCTGACTTAGACCTTCTAAATATTTTACTTAACTTTCTCATTTATCAACATATATTTTAAACTTTTAAAAGTCATGTTTTTATTCATAGGAGTTCTGGGGTTTTTTTTTTCGTTTTTACATTATCAGAGAACATAAAAAGTGGTGAAGAGCACCTCTTCCTGAGTGCACTCTAAGGCCATGTTACAGAGATGTTTTGATTTTTGAACACAGCATCACATTTCTTACATAAAATAGTGGGAGCACATTTTTTGTTGGATAAAATTAGAGATGTTTAAAAATTATTTTAACTGCTTTACCAGTAACAGCAGCCCTAGAAACTCACTTAATGGTGTCATTGTAATAGCTTTAAAATAAAAACTTTTGTGCTTGAGCAGGTAGTTCTAAGAAGAAGAGATGTGGTGATCTCTGGATTCTTCCTACTTAGGAAACAAAAAACCACAAACAAAACAAAACTATAGGGTACTCGTGATGCTTATCAAAATACTGTGTCTGCTTTCTCCCAAGTGTATTTTGACTGAACATTGCCTGAGAGGTTCTTCATTACACAGGCAGTCCAGACATTAGAGATTCAGCATGACTTTATGTAATGCAGATCAGAAAGCATTTGATGGCAACTTAATATTTGAAATGCAATGAATAATTCACTATGTGGATCCAGAACACCATTTTCTAACTCGCTACGTTAATAAAATTAAAGTGCAAAGAATTATCATCTCAAGACAAAACAGGATACCAGACCAAATCAAAATGACATTTATCATACACAACTGTTAAATGATCTTGTAAATGAATACTGCAATATATTCTCTTTTGAGGGCATGTTACTGTGTGACTGGTAACATAATAATTATACCATGTTTGCCTATAGTATTTTTTTCATCTGATAACTCCTGGCCTGCTACCCTAGAAGAAACTTCCCTAATCAGCATCAGGGAAGCTGAGGTCAAAAGAAGCAAAGACTCTGTTAATGATTTCCCTCTTGCCTGATTCACCAGCAACTGTACAATATTCAAACATGTATTACAACATGATTTAGAAATTCAAATCTGAAATATTTTTTTCTGCTCTGTGGATTTTTTTTAATGTTCATACATAGCATGGCTTCACAGTTTTAATGATACAAGGCATTTCCTTGCCAAGCAGCTGAATGCTTACACATATTCTAGGCAGCACACCATGAGCAGTTGTATCCATTTCCTATGTCCTGTCAAGATCAAGTGTAACTGCATTTGAGAATTTGATCACTTGGTCTTATTTGCACTGGATAGGACCAACCAAAATTCCTTTCATGACAGTATTTAAGCTCAAGTCTTCCTCATCTATAAAGCCTAAGATTTACAAACATACCTAACCTGCAATTCTGAGAGTATATAAAAAATTCTCGACTATCTAAACAGAAAGCAAGTTTGTAATGCTGAAAACAAACCTGGACTGGTGCTACAGACCTAGACTGGTGTACTGTCAGTATTGACAAAAGAAAGAGTGGGGGAAAGGCAGTGTGGTGAACCTTAGGCACTGACAGCAAAAATTCAAAATGCTCATTTAATTCAGAGGCTAAATATTCTCCCACAACTGTTGGTTCTCCTTCAGCCTGTCATGGGTATCAGCCTTGATAAATGGGAGGATAGAAGTGATTCATCCTTCCTAATGTTGTGCTCTACAGCTGACCTCAGCCTCTCCTGAGAGTTCTCAGAGTCCGCTGAATTTACTGGTATAACCTACGGTTCATAACTAAAATTTCGAAATAATTTTTTGCTGCAATTTAAATATATTATATATATGTATCTCAGTGAAGTGATATCAGAGAGGGTAATGAGGGCAACAAACTGCATTGTGAAGGGAATCTGCCTTTGAAAGGCTATTTGTTCATTTGGTGTTTAAAAACCATCTGTTTTACAGGAGAAGGCAGCAGCACACAGTGTAATACACCACAGGCTGTCAGTTCTGTGTTTACTAGACAAGGAAGGTGCCAGTCTAATTTTAATGATAAGCTGTTCTGGTCGAAGCTAGACAGAACAGCTTCCTCCAGGTTGTTTGCAGGTGTGGCAGTTTGGAGAAAATCTCTCAGGGTTCAACAAAGTAACAGAGTTGTTAATAATGTCTTCCAGAAACCTCACAAAGAAAAAGGAGAAAGAGAAGGAGAAAGAGAGAAGCTTTGTGCTTTCATTACCAACTCTGGCAGGAGAATAGGATCCTGAGCTCCTTGAAGTCTGTTTACCTAAATACTGAAGAGTTTTGCCAAATGGTAAACAAACTGTGGCAGTTGTTGCTTGGGATCTGTTATTTTTTGGTTCATAGCAGCAGCATTGTGTCTCACTTAGGCCCTCAGAGGGATGAAAGGTAATAACCCCTGTAACAGTGTGAAGTGCATGTCAAAGCTATCAAGGAATCACTATACTTGTCTAAAAGGCAAAGTTCAGACTTTTTTTACAAATAGGTAGTAGGTTAATAGCCTGATTCAGGCCATCTATTTTTTCCTGAATCCTAAAGAAGAACTACATGTTGTCTACACTGGAAAGCACAAGGGGCTAGGGAGCAAACTCAAGCACTTGCTCCTGATTATCCCACCACATAATCGAAACACCCCACTAGCTCGCTATTCAACTGTACCAGCTAGCTTTTTTCCAAGATTAAATCTGAGCTGGAGGAGGGATACAGTCAATTCCTAAAGACATACGGGCAAACCTATACTAGGATCACTTTCCTCCACTCTTCACGTCCTCCAACACAATCCAAGGACATCTTGCAGTCTCAAACATACCTGAAAGCCCTTATCCTTTCCCCAAGGCATGCAACCAACACCTTTAGTTTCTCATTAAGACACCACTCTCGTGGGCTGCATCACAGCCCTATGTTAATTCAGACACTCTGGTGGAAACAGAAGTGTGGGCAGTGCAGACTGTAGGTGTAGATTGTATGCAAACTCTGTGGACTAGGGCAGTCCAGTCTTCCCTTTCACAACACTAGCCATGTCCAGGACATTTGAAACACTTTAATCAAGCTGCACTTAAGGAAAATGATCTTGCTTGAGCTATGTTGCAGTTCAGTGATGGAAGTGGAAGAGCCTAAATGGCTTTTTAGTCTCTGGTGCTTAGGGTAAAACTGGCAAGCTCAAAGCAAGTTCACTTGAAGTCTAACACAGCTGGGCAGCACAAAATACACAAGTGACACTGGGTAAACAGCATCAGAGCAGTGTGAAGAAGGCACATCCTAAAGATCTAAACTTTGTTCAGGCAGCAAGCTTGGAGTTAAGGAATAACGTGCTCTGCCACTAGTGACCAGTTACATAAAACTTGGATGTGAAACTTTAGCAGGCTCTGTGCTAAAGAAAGTATAAATTGAAAACGTGGGTCATGTACGATGCAAAGACTTTTAAATTAACTACTTCTAGGCTGACTCGTTATTAATGCTCAATGTTATATCACTGCTATGTATCACTGTACATACACGTTAGTAATCTTACACTGAACAAAATAATATAAATCAGTTGAGAACTTTAAATTAAATCAACATAACTCAAGCACAAGCATGAGTGGTTTTTGGTTTTTTTAAATGCAGTAGTTTAATGCAGTTGAGGCAGAGAAAATTGAACAGTAAAACATAGCAGGGAAATAGTGTATTAATTATGCATTTACAACTTATGATGCTTACTATATCAAAACAGCAGATTTCAAAGCACAGTAAAGAGCTTGTGCAACAGTTTCACCCACCTTACCTGATTTGTGGTAGCTGCTTGTATAGAGGCTCTTAGCTTATGCTGAAGTAACTCTAGCTAGCTTAGCCTTGTTTCATTAACTTTGTACACAGTGGGAGCTTTTTTCATGGATTTGAACTTTCCCCTGACACCTAACTTTCAGATTAATGCACAGCACTGAAACATCACAGCCAGACAGTTACAAAAGCCTACCCAGATTTGAAAATGTGAACATTATTTTAACCTGTATTGATGGAAAGAAGAACTCATGGGATCACACAATTTTCTGTTTATCTGGGGAACATAATCAAACTGTATGATAAAGAAAGTGAAAAAAAAACCAAAATACAAAAGAAAGTGAAAAGCATCCATATGCATATGCTGCATGTATTTTACTAAACCAAGGGATATCTTGGTAAAAACAGTGCTCTCTAACACTGTCAAAACTCCTTCACCTTATGAAGCTGTCTTCAAGGACACAACAGAAGGATGGGATGCCGACTAGAAGGACAAACTTGAGAAGTGAGCCCACAATAATCTCATGAAGTCCAATGTGTCTAAGTAGAAGACACTGCACCTGGAGTGGGACAATCCCAGATATGAGCAGAGACTGGGAGAACAAGTCATTGAGAGCAGCCCAGTGGAGAAAGTTTTGGGGCTTGTGATGGGTGAAAAGCTGAACATGAGCCAACAGTATGCGCTCACAGCCTGGAAGGTCAATCACATCAAAAGAAGTGTGGCCAGCAGGTTAAGCAAGGGGATTTCCCCCATACCCTAGGGACACCCCATCTGAAGTACTGTGTACAGTTCTGGGGTCATCAGCAAAACAGACGTGGACCTGTTATTGCTGGTCCAGGGAAGGGCCGTGAAGATGATCAGAGGGATGGAGCACTTCTCTTATGAAAACAGACAGAGAACTATGGTTGTTCAGCCTAAAGAAGAGGAGGGAGAGACCTCATTGCTGCCTCCCAGTACCTTAAGGGTTCTTATAAAAAAGGAGGGAGACAAACTTTTTATATGAGCAGATAGTACACTGGACAAGGTGCAATGGTTTTAGGCACGTTTAGATTGTTAGGAAGACATTAGGAGGAAATTCTTTACTTAGAGAGCTGTGAGGCATTGAAACATAGAGAAGTTGTGGACGTCCCATCCCTGGAAGCATTCAAGGCCAGGTTGGATGGGCCCTTGAGTAACCTAGTAAATGGCATCCCTGCCCAGGAGGGGGATTGGAACTAGATGGTCCTTAAGATTCCTTCCTACCCAAACCATTCTATGATTCTATGACCTATTGAGAATCCTTTACTTCCTTCCCTCCACCGTCTTTCACCAAAAATGATTGTAGACAACAACAATAATAAAAAGAGCAGTTAAACAAAATAAACTCATATAAAAAATTCTTAACTATATGGGAGGGGGGAAAAGAACCCCACTATTTTCAAATGAATGCAGTAATTCTAGTTTCATTTTTATTAAATATTTTATGGATATCCCTTTGTTTCATTCTTTCAAAATAGCAGTTATTTCCTGCTCAGTTTATCCCATTTTCGCAGATTAGTTACCTATTCTTTCAAGTCCTACTCATTTGTCTGTCTCTTGAAGAACTAGAAACTGTCTCTTCTGAGCCCCATTAAAGCTCTCTATTCACAGTGCTCTCTGTGTTTCATGGTGCAACCAGTTTTGAAAGGGTTGAAAGAAAAAATGAAAAAATGTACTTGATGAGGGAAAATATTCCACTTTGAAGTATGAGATGGTTGTGCATGCAGACCTTTATTTTATGAAGATGGGTGGGAGATGTAAGGCAAGGTGTATTATTCTCACCTGACTAATGATATCCAAATTTTATTTAGATCTGTCACCCTCATCAATTTTTATTGATAGCAGAGAGAAAGAGAGCTGCAAAGAACAATGTAGCTCACCCTAACATAGATATTTAAGACAAGCCAGATTAATCTGAAGATGAATATTTCTTTCCATCATCACCAAAAATGAATTTAGGATGGCTACTTCCAACTTCGACACCTAATTTTCAGACATCTAAACTGTGAAAGATGCAAACATTGCCTTTAGAATTATTCAGTCTTACTAAACTGATTAATTTCATGCTGCTGAGGGTGCAGCAAAATAACCACTCCCTTTTGTAAGCCTTCTGTAATGTATATAGTCTCAGTACTTTAAGTAGCCCATTGTTTTTATATTTTTTTAATAATTTATTTAGGCAAGTCAGCCAGTTACCTTTTATACTGATCTCTACAGCTTTGCTTTCTTGTCCCATAAATGCAGTCTCTTTTTTTTTTCTGCCAAACTACTCCATCTGACTGTTTCCAATATCTGGCACCTTCCTCTTAGCATCTCTCAATTAAAATGCAAACCATCTTCAGATCATAATTTAAAAAGGCATTCTCTCTCCAATAATCTTAAACTGGCCTCTATTAACTACCCAGAGAAGTTTTGAATTTTCCCAACAAAGCTAAACTATTAAAAGATGTGAATTAGAACTAAGCTACCTATATTTTAAACATGCATTATTTTAACTACTTCGTGTTATGATATTAAAAAACATTTTTAGAAGATAACAGCACTTTAATGTTACCTCTGTAGAACATTTCTGTAGCTGTTCCTTTAAGTAAAATGGACATGGACCAAATGAAAATATTTATGTCTAAGCAGAACCTCACAAAAATATATTATATATGACTCGGAAAGGAAAAATGAGCAGGGCTTGGAAGAATAACAGCAACAAGAGATATCACTATCAGAAATAAAATTAAATGTAGACAGGAACATCAAACAACAATGTTGTATTATAAATAACCATGTCCCTAACTGAAACTATAAATCAGACTTTACTTATCTTTAATCTCTCTCTTGAGCATTGTAGATGTAGCTTCAGCTGCCTAACTACAGCCCTGACTGGCATTTGATCCCTGGGACAGTCCGGTCAGCCTTGAAGCAATGCATTCCTCTTCACATTAATCCACACCTTGGACCAGATTTAGGCTTCATTTCTACTCTAAGCCGTATCTCTTCCCAGGCTGCTTTCAAATGACTTTCCTGATTCACCTCGAGGAACATTTTGAGACTGTGCATTCTGCACGGTTCCTCGGCAATTGTCATGCAGCCAGCACAGTCCACCCTGGCACCGGCCCATTAAGGCTCCAGTCGTGCCTCCAAGGTCTGCCCCTGCCTGCATTTCATCTTCAGCTCCCACTTCAGCCCAACTGCCTCTGCCAGTTCCATGAGCCTTGAAGGTCACTTGGTCAATAAAAAGATCAAAAGTGAATAATGAAGCCTAAATGTACAAAAAGGCAGCGGAAGAAAGCAATACAATTGTATGACAGGAAATAACTGACACAACTTTTGCCAGAGAAGCGGATATAATGTCAGTTATAGCTAATAAATAGATGGCTGCCTTTATTACTTACAGATTTCTTATGCATAATGTTTCTAAGTTGATGCCTTTCTTACCCATCTGCAAAAGAAAAAAGTAAACAACATGACTTCATTTTTTTTATCTCTCACTTTCATTAACGATCCTTTTTTTGCCTTGAAAAGGGCAATATTGGCCAAAAATATTCATTCTAAGTGCTCTTGCAAATCATGTTGCCTGCTTCTGAGTCCCTTATCTGACTGCTCATTCTTAGGTCACATATAAGCTATTTGTCTTTCAGAGGACTATATATGTACATTGACCTGCATTTTGTGCTATCTGGAATACCTACCCATCAATACATTCAGGCAACCCCCACTAAAACTGTTCAAAATATCTCTGTTTCTTAGCCTTGTTAGCAATGCTTGTTTCAAACTGCTTATAACCACTAATTATTGTTGAAATACACCTAATTAAAAAATGAATTATAGGAATAAAGGAAAGCTGGTGCACAAGAGAGTAGAAGAAAAATCAAGCCCAAAGATTTGTCTTCTGTTTTGCATTACCTATTTTAAAAACAAACAACACTGACATGCCTTCTTTACGTGGAAAATAGCCTTTGATGTAAAATTATTTGAACTAGTTGCACCACAACTTGAACAGTACTGCACCTATAAATAACCACACTAAAATTACGCCAAATTAAATTAAACATAAAAAAAATTCTGATTTATGAAGTCTCTAAGTAGTGAACTGCTATAAAATCATAGAATAGAAAGAGTCATCAAGCTAATAAGTAAGAATGAAGTATGGGAAATAGAGAAATATAAGATGAAGAAAAGGATTAAATATACTACAGCTAGGTTCATTAGTTCTTAATTTAAATTGATAAATACAGTATGTACAGATTTGAAACAATTATTGCCCCCAGTATAACAAATAATAGTTGGTAAAATCTGGGTGCAAAAGCTGTGCTGGAGGCCACAAAGATGACGAGGGGTCTGGAGCATCTCTTATGAGGAGAGACTGAGGGAGCTGGGCCTGTTTAGTCTAGGAAGAGGAAACTGAGAGAGGATCTCATCAATGCACATAAATACCTCAAGGGTGTGTGCCAAGAGGATGGTGCCAGACTCTTTTCAGTGGTGCCCAGCGACAGCATGAGGAGCAATGGCCATGAACTAAAACACAGGAAGTTTCACCTCAACATGAGGAAGAACTTCTTTATGCTGAGGGTGGCAGAGCACTGGAATGGGCTGCCAAGGGGGTCACAGAAACTCCCTCTCTGGACACATTCAAAACCCACCTGGACATATTCCTGTGTAACCTGCTCTAGGTGACCCTGCCTTGGCAGGGGGATTGCTCTAGATGATCTTCAGAGGTCCTTTCCAGCCCTAAAAATTCTGTGCATTTGTGATTCTGTGAATGAGGCAACAGAAGGTAATAAATACTACATCAAGGTATTAGGTTTTGAGGAATGTTTTCAGCAGAAGTCATATGAAGAGCATGATGTCGATGGAAGAATTTCAGAAACAAATGTAAAGAGTGGCCGTTCTCAGTCTTCAAATCTTACAGTGTTGTGGATTGAAGAAAAAAGGATATACAACACCACTTAAAATCTCCTAGTTTTGTCAAACCAAGTGCAAATGAGAAAAAGACAAACCATAATAGATCCATACTTCAGCTACATTTATCAAGAAAGAAATCCAGCATCAGGATTCCCCTGTGGATTAGCACATGCTATGACTTTTGGGGATTCTATTTAATTTTATTCTGAAGTTAACTTAGCCATTTGCTTTCCTAAATAAAGTTGTATCTGCGTTTTGTGTATCTTCTACGTAACAGAAGACAAAGACACTTTCCCAGTGTTTTTCATTATTATTAACAAACATTTATTCAGTGATTTTTTTCTGCATTTTTTCCTAAAGCAATGTAATTGCTTGCTGCCAGCAATTAAAGTACTTCATCAGTAGTTGGTCATAAATAAAGGAGCACAGGAATAAGCTTTTGATGCAACTGAATACTCAGGGCTGGACACAATCTCAAAGTGAAGTGGAAGAATTATTCCAGGAAACTGAATGCCCATTAATGACACTTTGACAGCAAGAATGTGGGTATTTGCTAAATATGTAAAATGAATCTTCACTTGTCCCACATTCTATGCAGCAGATGACTTAGTTCTGAAAGACTGAGGATTATGTCAGTGAAAATAAAACAGACTGGTCATCTGCAGCTGTATTCCTAACTTTTGCAAAATATTTTTCTGCCTAAACACAAGTAGAAAAATACAATATTTTTTAAATTTTTGCTTAATTAGCAGAAAGTCTTGAATTGCTATTTGAGACAACAAACGTCAGGAATATCTGAGCCAAACAAATTGCCATATTGGAGAACTGAAAGAGTTAATCCCATAATGAAAAAGTGCATGTAGGATTAAAGCAAGATTGCACCAAGTTATTTGACAAGCGAACAAGAGTCAACTCCTGAACTTGGAACTTGAGCATTGTATTTTCTGTCTAGGCGTTAACATCCATGACTGCTGAGTGCTCATTCAGTTCATTTCAGAAAATTCATGACAAATTACTAATTCAGTTCTCTTACAGGCACTTTTGATAGATGAATAGGTTTTATTCTGACACAGCCATTGAAATCAACTTGGAAAATTGAAAAAAAGAGTGCTTTTGACTGTCATATAGGCAGTTGTTCTCTGATGGCTCCAATTCCAATTTGCAAACATCTTTATTGCAGACCTTCAGCTTCCCTGCCATTTTATTTTGAAGATTAATTAACAAACACATATAATAAATGCATAATTTAAAAATGCATTTGCTTTTATGTTACTGTAGATATGAAACTTGAGGAGAAAACCATAAGCTTATTGTAAATGTTATGGAACAAAAGGGTAAGCACATACTTAAATGTCAGAAGTTATTCTCAGTGTGTCTCAAGGCAGTTTTAAATGCCTGGTTTTGTTAATGTGATTAATGTGCTACCTTTGAAAAGATATTCACAGACAAAAAGTATGGCAATAAATTTGGTTACAAGTATCTAGAAATATTTCTGCTTTTGTTCTTGATTTCCATTAAAATAAGAGGTAGTTTCCATAAACTCTACCTATAATCCCTGACCAACACATGTCCTTTTAAAGTTCCAGAATGCAGATTCTGTAGTTTCGTCAGTGTTTAAATTGGGACATTTTCATATTGTAAAGTAGATCTCTTAAATTAAAATTAAACCCCACACAGTCTGTGTACTAAACAGATGGAAAATGTTTTTCTTCACATCTAGCACTCACGATTGTACCTTAACATGCTTGCACTGCATTACGGGAGCATTTCATTAAAGGAGTATTACAACTGCAGCCTTCTGGACTCTCTCTAGCTGGTGTTTATCTACTCTACCGTGCAGGCAAAAGCATTTCTGCCACGACCACACAGAAAGAAACTCCACCAAAAAAGCAGAAAGGGGTACCTCCTGTGCCATTGGGACAGTTTTCCTATTTTTATTTCCTGATAATAATGATAATTACATCTTGTGGAATTGCATTACCTTAGTTACTGTTGTTTAGGTTTGATCCTGATACATTTTTGCAGAATGCTACCAAGGCTATCATTCTTATTTTGGTGAAGTAGTGCAGAATTTAGAGAACTGTGCCCTGTTTGAATTCAGGATCAGTTTCCAGATTATTTATGCAATTTACCAAGAAAATTATGGATTTAAATCTTATCCAACAGTGTGCTTTGAGAAACTTCTAGGTGATAAAGATATATTCTCTTCTATCATGAAGTGTTTCAAGACATTCAAATTTAAACACTTAGTACTGAGAATTTATTTTTCCAAAATGAAGTATTTAGACAATATTCTAAATAAGGGAGATAGAAAAGAACTTTTCTGAAATAGTGAATTAATATGTTGATGTATGATCAATGTCAGTGCTCAGTACTTAATTCAGCAAGAATTGACACTTTGGAGTAGTCAAAATAATTTGCTAATTTAGACTAATTTAAATAAAAACATTGAAATATATATTTTCAAAATGAGTTGTTCTGTCTTCAAACAAAAACAATTATATGTCATATTTTAAATTAAATTTTAACATATTGTTTCTTTTGAATATTTATCTCCATTAAAACCAGAAAGAGCTCAATAACTTGAAAATGAAATTAATACTTTCATATGACAAAAAGAAAGTGTATGGCATTAGTCAGATTAGCATAGTTATCGTGTTTTAAAAAGAAAAGGGAAGAGGCACAGCAGTTTGACCCATGAGAAATGTATTTCCCACAGCTATCTGGAGAAACATTTAGTATTAAAAAAAAAAATTTAAAAATCCTATCTTGTTTGTGTTAGATATTATATTTTCATTGTCAGATCACAGTGTTGAAATCAGAAAAATTCCATTCACATTTTTTAAATACTGGTAATTGTAAAATTAGTATTTTAAGAGTTATATACCTGGCCAGAAACCATGTCAGATAGTTTAAAGAATATTTTTAATAACAGTTCAATTATACTATCAAAGATTAAGGCAAACATAACTAAGATAATCCTTCATTTTCTTCTTCTCAGTTCTCCCAATAAATAAATAAATATTCTGCTACTGCTACCCCAGGATAAATGTCATAGTTAATCAAATAAATGTATAAGCAATTTTATTGGAATAAATAGAAAAAAAATGTAATAACATCAGCCCAGTGCGCAAACGCTGCCGCACCTTTTGTGGGGAGTCTTCTTTAATTATGGACTGACTGTTCAGTCCTGGACAATGATAAATAACAACTAGTTCACCACAGCAGTGATTCCTCATTATCCGTTCCTTTCATTCCATTTCCTTTGGTCTGAGAACTTGCCTGAACACCCATGCAAGTATCAGTCCTTCCACTGTCACCACTAGAGCAGCAAGGGCTCTTTGGCAAATGGCAGCAGAACTTTTCCCTCACACAAGCCCTGTCAGAGCAGTGACCCAGCCAAGCGGGTGGCAATCCTGCTGTGAGACCCAGGAGTCCATCAGCTTCCAGCTGCATGTCTGGGAAAGAGCTAGGCACCTTCATGGCCCTTACAATTGCTATTGGACAATCATCTTTTGCTAGGTGCAAAAAAGGAGACTTCCGTGTGTTCTAACGGTTCTTTGGGTGAGCAGCTAGGACTGCAAAATGACCTGCATAGCTCAAAAGCACTCACAGACATTGCAGTTGGTCAACACTTTAGTTTATGCATTTTAGTTTTATAATTTCAAGACAGCATTATGAACTGCCAGCAAAGTTCTTCTGCATTTCATAGTTTCAGATGTTTGCAAGATGACTGCAGTGTTCCACTCTGGTTACAGTGAAGACAGGAGGACTGCAGGAGCACTAGCCAGTAGTATGACAATTATCTAGAACTGAAAAATTTGCCACAATTAGTTGTGTGGTAAGAGCAGATATTTATCATTATTTTAGGGGACAAGTCCTAACATAAAAAAAAAGCTTGAGTACAGGTTTTCATCACAGCAACAAAGGTTTGGCCATGACCTGGGACTGTACATTTACTGTATAATATACAGTTAATATGTGGTTATTCCAAAGAGGAGCAATCTGGGAGCTTAAAAACATGCTGTACCTCTGTGTGGCAATTAATTCAGCAAGAGTCTTGTTGAATTGATGTGCTGTTCTTTCCTGAGTACTGCTCATACTGACTGCTTTGAGTTGTTCTAAGGAAAAGACAGAGGACCATTTATAGTAAACCACCTACGGAAATGGACGCTGTGAAATCATGAAATTTAATTGCTGAATTCCTACATTTTGCTTCTTAGATTTCAACAGCACCTTCTCTTGAAGATACCATGAGCTATGTAAGAATTTGTAGCTATTATCAACAGATCTTATTCCCATACAAAAGCAGAGCTATTTCCCATTATGATTTCCTCCTGGAAATACTCCCTGCAGGAGGATAAACATATGGTAAATGTGAAAAAGTTAATTGACTATATATTGGCTGTAAAAGTTAATTAGCTGCATAGTCTTCCATATATTGGTATTTTAACAATTTACCTTCAGATGTCAAAACGGATGCTTTCATTTTCCTAGGTCTGTTACCTCAAAATTAGCTTTCAAGAAAGTTCAATGCAATAAACAAATCTTTCTGTCCAGCGACTGTATGCACCTTACAGAGTAGTTATACTCTTTTTGCCAGTCATCCCAGTGAAAAGAAGTTAATCCTTGGGATTCTTGCCATCTGATTGTGAATGGTCAGTCAAAAGCTAACCTGGAAAAAGTACGTTTTAAGCCAAGTCGTTTGCCTGATGAAATTGCTTGTCTGGCCATATAACCATAAGAGCTCAAGACAAAAAAGGAAGGTAGTGTCAGACATGATTTGTGTGGCCCTAATCTGCCAAGAAGCTACAGTTTAGTTCTCATATTCTATTGTTATGACTACCTGTGCTCAAGTTTAAATTAGTCTTGAACCCAGGCTTTGAGCAAGCACCAAAACATGGAGTGTGTGGGAGAGACGAGAGTTTCAGCTCCGAAGACCCCTTAGGACAGTGCATCAAAGACCAGGCTGAGATATGCAGACACCTGGTAAGGGCCACAGCCACACTCGTTTTCTCCAATTCTCATACTGTCTACAGATACAACACATGGCTAATATCAGGCAGAAAACTATCAAAATTCTTCATTAGAGGCCCAGTACGACAAACCAGATTTTTGAAATACTGGATAGCTGAACTGTCTGTAGTACCACACCCTTTGAGAGTCCTTTAGTTATGCTTCTGTGAAGGGCTCCTTATGTAGGAAGATGTGGATCTGACTGAAGATGCCAGATACTTGAGAGTGAGGTGCTAAATTATCCAACACTGTGCCTTCTACTGGGTTTAGGCCTTACCTTTGTCCAGAGTCCAAATTTCGCTACAAGGTTGGCACTTTTAAGTTTGGTACCATGCTGAAGGTCCAAATTCTGGGCAATGCTAACAAACACAGTCAAGACAGAACTTATAACTTAACCCTTGATCATCTGTGGCACTTATGTTTTAACCCATTCCTTCCTGTCTTTTATGGACTGCTGCAGCTAGCTGCTTCCAATAAAAAACTGCTGTAGAGACAGATAGAATCAAGCAGTCTTGAGGCAAGACAGTCTGCATCACTTGGCTCTGAGGTTCTTTTTAAATATTATGATGATGTAATTATTACAGTATGATAACCAATTGTTTCTCTTTTACTTACTGGAGCCTCTGGACCTGTCAGTGAGACCCCTGAGATCTTTAACCAGCAAGACATGGACAGCCTAGAGGAAACCTGGTAAAATTAGGTCTAGGGGAAGGTTCTTTACTTCTCACTCTTTTGGGAAAAGGAAAGGTAAAAAGAGGCCTGTGATGAAAAAATTGAAATTATTTTTGCATTTATAGGGGTTTTTTTTATGCAAGAACCTTACAGTAGTTATAAATTTCAGGTACTCATGCAACTTAAATGTGGAAGTTCACATTTCCTCTGTGGCTAAGGGCTTAGAAGACATCTTGTCAATGGCAGGTCATGTGCTAGATCACCACACACTCTCCCTGATGCCAGCTAACTAATAATTTCAGATGGAATAAAAAACACTGGAAGGTACAAGTTCTTAATTTGGACTTGATCTCAACCTTCATCAAAGATGGAAGTTCATTTGTAATAAAATTTGTAAGAGTTAGTAGGAATTCCCCTCATGATTTCTTCAACTTCACATATATGATTTTTTTATACTATTGATAAAAGCCTCTGCAGTTACTTTTCAAATGAAAACATCCTCTCATCAGAATCTGAAAACTCGAAGACTGAGCATCTTTTCCATTCCATTAGATGCCTGAGTTATCATGAAACTGAGGAAAAATAAATGACTATCAGTAAATGAGTACCACTGACTACCCATCTCTTAACACCACTGCCTCTAGTCTGGCTTAACTGGCTAGCAATTGCATGATGAACGCTTTCTGCAGATTTTAATTCCTTCTTTCTATGCAGATTATTCCCAAAGAAACAATAAAATTTTCTAAAGCACGTTAACTCTGTTTATTTCTGTGTATTTGAAACAATTCTCATTGGATCTTAAATGCAATTCCAGTAAGCTTTTAAAGAATTTACATAGCCGAGAAAATCTTCCTTTTTTACTGCTCCATTGGCGAATCTCAAGTAGTGTAAAATGATCTTGTGATAGTCAAACAAAGCACTGACCTATTTGTTCCATGTGTGTTTGTCTTTGACGAAGAGGTGATAGAATAGACACAGTTGAGTAAAAAGACAAATCTGGACCAGCATCAAGAAAAGCTTGTTCTTCTTAACTCAGTATGATGCAAATTTTAAATACTCAGGTGCAAAATTAGGAGATGGCCACCTCTACAAGCACTTACAGCTGGGCACTACTTTGTCTACATCTGATGGTTTCACCATCAAGTTGGCTTTGCAGCAGCAGCAGCACTTAGATCCCTGCAAGCCTGGTAAAGTAGATGTGCTTAAAACACATCTTATACACAGATCTTACCAAAGGCAAATAATTTTCTTCTCAAAATTATCAAAACAGATGTAGGTGATCTAGTTTCCTGTCCTTCCTCAGAATAAGGAGCAATAAATCCACATCTTACAGTTGCTATTAAACCATCAAGACAGAAACTAGTTTCCATTCTATACAATGAGGCTGTGGCAGCATAGAAAATAAAGTTGAAGAGGCTGTGGCAGTTGAAGAATATAAAGTTCCAGGGGCCAGAAAACAAGTTAATCAATGTATTCACTGTGAGATGATGCTCTGATTTCATTTTATCTGAGCAGGGAATAGAATCCAGGCTTTCTATTTTGTGGTTGAATGGTTTAATTATTTTGTGAATAAAAGTCCTGAAGAGTGGAAAGTGTGTCACTACCATGTTCTCCTGATCCTTCATTAGGTCACTGGAGTCTTTCAGTCTGCCAACAAGAAGTCTAGTTATGACCTTTACAAAAAACTAATTAAAAAGCCAAACCAAAACAAAAAATCCAGCCAACGACCAAGAATGCAAGTCCCTATACCCTGAGATGCTGTATGCAAACAAAAAGCTCCTAACTTTGCGAAAGCTACCTGTCCTACAGATAGGCTGAGAGAACCTGTATGTCATTCTCTTATGAATTGCTCCTCACAAATGCACTTGCACGAGCCTCCAAAATGCTAAAAGCCACAACATTTAGATTATCTTGTATTTGTCAATGCTTTTTTTAAGAAACAGGGGCTGGTTCTATCCTTCCCATGAGTGATGTGAAATATCTTGTGGGTTTGCCAAGTCAATCTCCAACACGAAGGAAAGATCTCCTTCTACTGCCGGGATGGAGTCCTCAGGTACTATCAGTTGTAGAGATTTGTGACCTACGTCAGGGTCTCAAGAGAAGCTTTTTAGCACCTCACATGAGAAGATCAATTTTATCAATCTCTCCTCAGCTGGTACACATTTACAGAGGGCTACTGAGCCTCCTTACCAAATCAGGCAGGCAGACAGGGCAGGTAGCCTCAAGAATATCTAAAAAGCCCACGATCAAAAATCTCAGCAGATAGTAGACTGGGCAGAATGGGAGAGAGATGCAGATCAGAAATGTTGCCTTAAGAAACCAGAAGCTGTGTCATAGGGGAGTTATTAGTAAGCATTTACACATTTTTTGTTTTCCCAGAACATGACTGGAGTTAGTAACATTAGATACAGCTGGTCTAGTGCTTGGATACTTTGGCACCATGAACTTCAGCAAGCTGCCAGTGGACTCTGAATCTGGTATTTATTTCCATGCCTCTAAGTCCAAGTATAATGGAGCTATTGATTCTTGCTGGTTTTGCATATTATAGATAAACATGATCTTATTATAAACTGCAATTTATTTGGTTTAGCTGTCTTTCAAGAGTGGAAGGCAGTCAAATACTCTCACCCCAAGTCATCCAGCTGTAAATCTGAAAATATAACTTGTATTTATGCTGAGAAACACTTGCATATTCTTACATCTGAGAACTTTAATTGCTGTAGTATTACTACTTGCCATGTTGCCTTTTTAGCTCCTATTTGTTGTTTTATTGGTAGAGAGTAGTGAAATGGCTAGGAGCATTGAACATAAGTTCCTAATGCTAACATCCCATAATCACTAAAGGAAACCTATTTAGTCCTTATTCTAGTCTTTGTTCTCTTTTTGCCTATTGTGTCGTTCAAAGCAGCTACGTTTTCCAAAGACATATGTAAATATAATGGCAGTAATATTGATTCTCCGTTCCAAATGCTTAAGTACCATAATCATTCTAAGAAACATCTTTAGATAGGAAAAGATCTCTGCCACACCCAATTTGATCTGAGGTAGGTAGTCTGGGATTTTTTGGCAGTTCATGATGAAAAAAAAAAAATCTGAAATAGCAACATTTCATGGATGTCTAAATAAAACATTCTTGTTCTAAAAATAGAATGTGCATATGCAGACTCCACAAAAAATAAAAAAAACCCCATTATTTCAATTCTTGTTATGTTGACAAACTGAAAATAAGTCACACTCAAGCTAAAATTGTTCAAGTATTAGTTAGGGGTAAAATCAATGCTGGACTGTGAGCAGCAAAACCCCAGAAACTCAGAACTAATTTGTTTTGCAGAGTTGAGGAAAATGGAAATCCAAAATAAAGTGTAGCTTATCATAGGTACAAATTTGTTTTATTTCTTTTTGATTATTTTCCTTTTACTGAAATGCACAACTTTTCCAATCTATGTTAAACCTGCTAACCTTAGAAGCTTGCAGAATTATTACAGCAGACTACTTTTTTATTTATTAATACTTTTTGAAGTAACTCTTTGGACAAGAAAGTGGTATCCACTGATACCACTAGGGCTCTATTTGGAAGTATAAAACTGTCAGACATAGGCAGGAACAACTTTCTTGTTCGTGTACTGGTTTATCATTCCTTCTATTTATAGCTTGGTGAAAAACTCATTCTATTTCCTCATAGAAAAATGAAAATAAAATTCCAAGGTTACATCTATGAGATTACACACTTGACATGAAAGGGATCAAGCTGTGCTTTGCACTCTTCTTGTTGAAGAGTTTTGGGATTCCTCACAGTTAGGATCAACAATTTTTCCAAAACCAGATACTGGCACTCAGACTGAATTCATGGTGGCACACTGCTGATGCAAGTTTGCGTGGTGCACTGATTGTTCCCTGTGTTAAACATACTTGGTCATGCTGATTTTTTTCCAGCTCCTTCAGATCTTGATGTGATGTACTTACTCCTGTATATTTCATCTTTTTTATTTTACGAATTATGATGAACAGGGAATTTATAGAACTAAAATAATAGACATAAGAAAGCAGGAAAGTAAGTTTGATTTTGAAGGTCAATCATATGGCCATTTAAATTTTCAATGTGTCTTGATTTTAAAGTTTTGATTCAAATCTTCAAAGGAATGAAGATTTTGTAGTGATTTTGTCATTTCCAAAGGACAATCAGTTTATAAGTCCAAGATTCAGCAACCAAGACCATTACCCTTTACACAATTTAACACATATGCAAAAAATTCATAGTTGAGTAAAATGTTATCTCCCAGTTTTTCTGCACTTCTACCTAAAAGCAATGAATAAGAACTTCTGTAAATATTTCCTGATGAGTTTGTTCTGTGTTCTGTTTGTTCCATGGAATTATTTCAATATAGATATTTTTTCATGTTGTTCTTCAGAAAGGAGGTTATTGCTACACACTGAACTCAGAATTCAGATGACATCTAGCTTCTGTAAGGATTTGGTTTATTTTATTTGAAGAGTAAACTGTGCTTATCCTGTGGAAGATGAGTTTTGTCAAAGAATTTCCAATGATTCAAAATCAATTCCAAATGGGAGGAAAACAAAGATTTAAAGGGATGTTAAGATTAATTTTCTGTATGTACTATCCCCACACATTACAAAAAAGGAGATTCTGGTTTTTTTTATATAGAGTGAATGTTTGTAATGATGTTTTCTGCTTTCTAAAGATAGAATCAGGCTAATCAGCTTGCTGAAGTTTAATTTATAATCTGGTGATGTCCATTTTGCATATTTAGATACTATTTGCATAAACAATGTAGCTCTTATTATCAGCTTTTCCCAAAAGATTACAAAAATACTAATTAATCTAATTTACATGTGGATAAAGACAGTTACCTGAGCTTATTTTCTATTTTTTTCCTTTTTTTAACCAAAGTGCCTTTTTTTTTTTTTTTTAAGATTCCCACTGTATCCTTACAGAATTGTATTCTAATAAGCATTGTTGTTTGAAAGTTTCAAAGATAGGGCTCAATTCCCTAAAAATTGATTATTCTGTGATTATATTCTCTGGATATTGACTGATATGAGGCACCCATTCAGATGAGAATGAAATCTTGTAGTCCTGAGCACTCCTGGCACTATAAATAGCCTCCTTTTGGTCTTATATTCTCACATGCTCATAAAATGAGAAATATGTGGAACAGGTTAACCCTACTGCTGGGTTTGCCTTTGAAAACTGAATTTCTCTCTCTTTTTTTTTTTTTTTTTTTTTTTTACTTTTGTGCTTCTGCATATCTCTATATTCATGTTTTCTCTTCCAAAAAGGAAATGCAAGGCTATATTAAAATTTGTGTGAGTGAAAAAGCGGGGTTCGATAGATTTAAATCCCTGGGTGATTGACAGGTACCTTCTCCGCATTCTGCATCACTGCAGTCAATGAGCTGGAGGGTTTCAGAGAGAGTGAAAACAAAGATCATACCCAAAGGATTCCTTCTCCCAGTACCAGCAATAATAACCCTGAGTTTTGTCCTCAGGCAACACACATGAAAACGAAAACAAAAACAAAAATAAAAAGGAGTACATAAATTATTTACCACTATTAAACATTAAAACAGCAAAGGGTTTTTTTCAGGGGATTTGATGTGTCAATAAAATAACAAAAAAGGAATAACAGCGTACTTTGCTGTATACTCCTATTGACATCCAAATTGAAGGGAAAATGGCAAGGACAGAATTTCTATAGATTTCCTGTGAGTAGTTACTTGAGTTAGAAATGTGGGTGTAAATTAACATAACTCAACTCTTCCGTTACGTGTTGTAAACCCTTTTTCCATTGGTACACAGGTCACATTGTCTTGTGGGTTTATGGGATCTCTCACTGCTTTCCCAGGTACAATAGAGTCACTATGCCTGAATAAGCAACTTTTCCTGATTTTTGGCTTTTGCTACATCTCATAGATATGAAGCAACGTTTACCGTGCTGCAGAGGTGGAACAGTTAGCTGCACAGGGCTAAGCTACATCCAGTACTGTTTGCAGTAGCACCAGCTACAAATCCCTTCGTGTCAAGTTTGCTGATTTTGCCTACCAGGACAAGATCTCACAGTTGTTATTTTTGGGTTGGACCTTCTGTACCATCTCTTGTACTGTACTGTGCATCCTCGTGGTTACTGTTATGGTCCAGGTCTGGCATCTGAGATTCCACAAGGATGCTGGAGCAGGCTGGTGAGACATCTTTCCTAATGCCAGCAGAATCGAGGTTTCCTAAGGACCTGAAAAGAAGGCAAAAGTGCATTTCTATCTTATCTTTCCTTGAAGATGAATTTATTCTTTAGACCATGTTCTTTTTTTTTTTCCAGACTAGTTCATATGGCTTTCTGGACAATTAAGCATGAATCAGCTCATTCTTTGACTTTTCCCTTGCCTTTAAAAACAGCAAAAGTGTTTTTCAGTACAGCTTTTTTCAATCTGGAGTTTATAATTCCTGTTGCTTTCCTGAAAATTCCATAGGCTCCCTCCAATACCATGTACAGTACCATGGCATTTCAGTCTTGGTCCTTCAGAGGTGCTGTGCTCTTCTACCTGTTTCCTCTCCCCCTGCCCCAAATTTTGCCAGAATATTTCCTTTTGCTGGCATTTTTTTCAGGAGGAAAGTGAGGAGACAAGTTTTCAGCAGGAACAGGTCCCTGAATAAATAGGTATGCTGCATTATTTCTGATGGACTAATACTCAGAGGGGTAGGACGTGATGGAAGAATGATCAGGTTTTGGCAATTATGTTGCAAATAAACTAGTTTTCTAGTTAATTATTTTTCCATGTGGAATTGTGGAATAGCTCCATGTTTATAAAGAAGCTATTACCTTGTCCTATCGGTATAATTTACTAATGATTTTTCATTTAGTTCAATGTTGAATGAAAAAAGCTAAAATTTCTTTGGTTTAGAATAAATAGAGATTGTTTTATTAAAATAAAATCACAGAAAGGATTTTAAGATGTCCCAAGACTGGCTTTATTAATAAGCAATCCCTTTTCATGCAGCATATTTTACATTCATCTGTTGTATAAAGACTTATCTCTGGAGAATTGTCTCAGCTTGCTTATTGGTCTGCCACTTGTCTCGTGTCTTAAGTACTGTCCTGATTTCAGTCAAGGACAGAGTGAATTTTTTGCAGTAGCTGTGAGGGGGCAGAGCCTGGAGCCCTGTAGGAATGGCCAAGACCCTACCATTATTCAGTGTCACCGTAAGTCATTGCCATGGGCTGGGGAAAGGGACTCTCTGTCCCTTCCAAGAAGAAGAGCACTGGTCCTGACTGGAGGGAGCGGTTTGGGTAGCATGGCTGTGGTAGGGTCAAGCTCCACACTCTCTCTTTTGTACACTTTTGTTATTAATATTGTTGCTGTTACTGTTTGTTTTCCTATCTTATTGCTCTTTCCACTAAACTCTTCTTATTTCAACCCGTGATCTTTGCCTTTTTTGTTTCCAGCTGGAGCAGGAGGGGAAGCGAGTGGCAGCATGGGGGTTTTTTTAGCAGCACTACTAAGTTGGAGAATGCCATTCTTAAACTACAAGTACCTCTGTGAAGCTTCAGTCTGGACTACAAGGAAAAAACCAAAGAATTTGAAGCCAAAATAAGAAGATGAATAGTATATTGTCAAATACCAGCAGGGCAGAATAAAATTCAGCTTCAGTAAGATTAATCTTTTCCTGTTATTTTTAACCGTTGTTTTAGTCATGGTTTAATTGATTAGAAATTTAAATTTTTGGTTCTTTTCTACATTATATACAAAAATGAAAACACCAAAGGGAAGAATCCTAGGTTTGTTATGATTTTTAAATAATATTATTTGAAAAAAAGAAACAACAAACCAACAAACCAAAAAAACCCCAATGAAAATATCGAACCAAATCACAGCTCCATGACTCCTTGGAGGAACTACAAATGTCTTAGTAATGTAGTTTAGGTTTGTTTTTTAATGCTAAATTATAATGCTTTCCAAGTTTTGTCCTGTTTTGAGCCTTAAGGCTGCTGCAGGGTAGTACATAGCAGCACAGTAACCAAGGCAGGTTAGAACTTCAGTCTGTTCTCTAAAACTCTCCCTGACAATCCTGATGTTGTCAGACATTCCTGGGAACTTGTCATTATCCACGTCAGTCGGACTGCAAGTGCTCTCAAGAATGCAAATCCATTACGCCAGCAAATAATGCTCTGCTTTTGAGTGTGGATGGCAGAGTCACGAGTGCCCCTGAGCAGCAGCTGCAAGGAGAATTACTAGAAGGCTTTGAGATACTGAAATTCCTAGCAATGAAACAGGAGCTATGTGTCTGAAAGCCAGAAAAAGTGCTTTGGTCCTTGAATGAGAAGCATGGTCAAAACTAATAAAGCAAGAACAGCAGTGTTAATTTCACATTTTACACTGCCTTAATTTTCATTTCATTTGCTCAAAAGAAGAAAAAAGAAACAAGTGAGAAAATTTCTGGAAATTTCAAATTCAAATGAATTATATAAAACTTGAAGGCTGCTTAGACCATGAGAAATAATGTACATGTAAGCTTTTCAAACACATCTAGTAAGTATTCTTTTAAGAGAAAAAGAAATAAAAAATTAATTTTTTGAATAGTCTTCTAGTCTTAAAAACATAAGGCACCTCTTAGTGTCTTATTTCCTTATTTCAGTATGATAATTTCATGCATGCAGTGTGTGACTTGTACACATGCACTTTCTTGGAATTTAGGCAGAAACCATGTTGTCAACTTGTTGACAAGTTATTTCCTATGACTTGGTATATGTTGAGGAGGATGCATGTGTGGCAGCCAGAGTGAACCTTGAGCTTCAGAAAAATCATTGGTATGTTGGATTTACAAAGTTTGAGAGGCTCTACTTGGTCTAATGAGATGATTTAATAATGCATGTTTGCAATCATACCCATGAAAAATACAGCTCTGTGTTTCCAGGTTTCCTACCTGTCCCAATGAAAAATCAAGTCCTTGGTTTTACTCATTACAGATCTTGTGTATTTTTACAGAATTTGCATTATGCAAGTAGGTCACCAATAACCTCAAAGTTTCTGTGCTGTTTGAATCCTGTTGTGTGAATGGAAAATGGAAATTCATTTGAAGATACACGATTTGCTAAAGGGGTTTGGAAAAATCATGAAATTATGCTAAAGTTTTGTGCTGTACTGCATCCTTTTTTTATTCTTTCTCTCCATTACTGAAATAAGCTTGAATGGTGAGCATGGTAAATTATTTGAATCAGTTAATACTAAATTTCTGTTAATTAAACTACTCCATAACATCACCTACTGATTTTTATTAAGGTCAGTTCATATTTTTAATTGTTGCTTGATTAACAGTCTATCTCCCCATTTACTAGATCAACTCTGAACTGTCAGTGAAATACTCTGAAGTATTTCAAAGTATCCTGGTTATATCTTTTAAATCCCCCCAGTCTATTTAACTGAATCCACAACGTATTTTATGTCAATAAGTGACAGTCTTTATAACCTCACAATACAGTCAAGGATAAAAAGTTACATAGATATGAGGTAAATTGATTTGAAATATTGTTCTATTATGGCAAGAATGAGTTACTGGTGTTTCTCTCAAGGGTTTGCTTCTCTGTGTTGTCTTTTGCTACTGATGTATTTTTACATTATATACTGCCCAGTGAGTTGTTTTCTGTTATCTTCTTATTACTGAAACATAGCAAGTGCTGAGTTAAAATTTTATCATGTCGGACTGCATCAGGTAAGTGAATAGTCTCTTTGTTGGTTTTGTTATACTGGCCACATATTTGAACACCAAATTGTAAGAATAGGATAAAGAAATCCCAGCCTCAAAAAGTATTGAATATTTTCTGAAAAAAGTGTTGTCTCAAAAAGCAGAGAACCTGAGGCTGACCAGGTGGTTCAAGTCTGTCTCTTCGAAGCGGACAAAAGGGAAGTGTTGTTGTTTAGGATAATAAGGAGTAGGTGTGGAAAGATGTATAACAAGTTTTCTGATCTGGGATCGTTGATCTCTCTAAAAAATCTTTCTTGTAAATTTTTTAATGCACTGATCATCACACTTCTCTTCAGCTAATGGGTTGCTTTGTAAAACCATATTTCATAAACTGATTAATCTGATAAAATCTGTTTTGTGAAGCATAAGTACTTGCTCTTTTAACCTATTACTTTTAACTATTATCCTTAACTCTAAAAAGGTTAGTATGTGAATATGTGACACATTAGCATAACCTGGTACTGCAAGCTGCAGCCACTGAGGTTACAGCAGGGACAGATGCTGCCTTGTGGGGGAAAGGTTAGGGAGGTAGGGTATCTTTGTCAAGAGGATGCTCCCTTTGCTGGACCACTAAGGGCAGGAGAAGATAACATGTGGTACAGAGCTTTGGGTGGGAAGAGGAATTGTTCCCTCTGCCATTATAATGGCTACTATTTATCATGTTTTTCTCCTGCTTGGCATTTGGTGACAAAAGAGGAGCTGGGACTGCTTCCTGGCTATGTGTGGAAATCCAACTTACTTTAATCAGGATGCATTCACTTCAGTGGGGTGTATGCATGAATCTGTATTTTCATCCAGGTTTTCCTGGGTAGAACAATGGGATGCAAGCCTGCCACCTGCATCTTAGTAGCCCTTTTCTTTGTTCTTACATTGTTACACTTCTTTATTCCAAAGCATGATCAAAGTTTGTTTTGTGACGTTATGGAACTGGAGAAGGACATCAGCTGGGAGAGCAACCTATGCTGGTGATCCACAGAGTGGAAAGAGCATGAAAGTAAATGGGGTGGAAGTAATGAAAACACCTTCGATTAATCTTCACCTTGAGGCAGAGTGAGATATATGGTTACATCCTCAGGAAGGATGAAAACGAGACATTTAAGAAAGATTTAAATATCTAAAAAGCCATACCTAACAGAATCTGTCCAAGTTCTCTAAAGTGTACATAATATGAAGAAAATAAAACCCACAAAGACACTCAAAAGTGGGACATCTCACACAAAAAACTATAGTATGTCTGCCAGGCAAAAGTATGAGAAAGGAAATTGAACTGGTTTTTTGCATGACAATCACTTTATATCGTGCTGGATTGAACAGGTACAAAAAACAATGCCAAGAGTGTTCTGCTGCTGGGGTAATGTTTTCAGTCACTGATGCTCTCACCTGCTTGCTGTGAGTGTGTCAGAAGATTTCACTGCATCAGGGAGAGAGAATGGGCTTACATCCACCCTGATAAATCACATGCATATGAGAAGTTCTCTTTTCTGTCTGTAACGAGGACTACTACCACTGGCAGTTTCTGCCACAGCTCAGTTATATGCAAATGAAGGCCTGAAAAAGTGAAAGCAGGAAGAGTGATGCCACTGTAAAATTTACATTCTGTATTTCCTGTATCACAGAAATGGGATGTAATCATTGAGACTTGTTCCTGTGTTGGAACTCTGAATGATTTGTAAGCTGGGATTTGGTATACTAACCACCTCAGATGAGTAATAAAATTGAGATGATTAAGTACTATGTACTTTTGTTGGCTGCTTTATATAGGTAGATATTTGTCAGTAAAACTGTCCTTTTCCAGCATCTGCAGAAATATGCTGTGACTCAAATGGCATTATTCTACCACCCACAGAAAGTTTTTTCTCAGAGATCACAGAGATTAAGATGATAAAAACAAATTCTAGCAATAAATATGTTAAAGGAACATTTCTATTGCAAGGATGCTAAAAGTTGAATCAAAAGAACATCTACCTTAAGCGCCTTTTTTTCAAAGAAGATTATCTCCTTCTTTGCTTTTTCTATGAAGGTCTAGTAAAGAAAATGATTTATTCATCCTGTATAATATTACTTTTGAGGAATAAATGTTTTTTCTCCATTTTTCTCCTGTTACCCAAGTATTTTATCTCTTGCTGTGAATATTCATTTTATTTATTTTCAATTGCAATATTAAAATGAATATTTTTATTAGTCTGTCAACATTTCATTTCATCAGCATACTCCTTAGCGAGAAGTAGCATCTTGAGTGAATTTAAGACAGTCAGTTTTAAAAGGACTTTTTCTTCCTGAAAAGAAAAGCTTTCTTTGCTTTCTTTAAGCTGATGTTGATGAAACGGATGTGCTCTGTACCTTATGCTTTGTGGCATTCACAGAATACCATATATAAGAAACCAGAAAAGGAGATAACTCTGACATGATGAAGGGTGGCCCCCAGGAGGAATATTCATTCCACACACATTACGTGCAGTCTTTTCCTTCACAAAGTACAAGATAGGATAACAGATACTGGGAGCTTTATACAATGAAATACTTATCAGTTTTCTATTTTGTGGGATGATTTAGGTGAAAATGTCTGTCTTCACTCATCAGCTGCAATCACGAACATTCTGGATTTGGCCATTTGGAGATTAAGATGTTTTTTGTGACTTAATAGATAAGGGGAAGTGGAAATACATGGGGTCACAGTATGGGGTTGTAGAATATGTCACTAATGTTTTGTTAGCAATCATTTAAACTGAGGTCACTGTCTTCCTATTTAGAGACTTTGTAAACATCATCCTCCCCTACTGAGCCTAAATATCCTAGTTCCTTTGGAAAGTAACTATCCTGTAAAATTCCCAAGTGCTAATTCTTTAGCCAAGATTTGCTAGCTGCAGAACATCTTGCCTACTGCTAAACTAATACCTTCATAAATATTTCCCTGGTACAGGGATGATGGTTATTTTACACTGAGAATATTTTTTCAGTGATCACTGTCAGGAGAGATAGGGTCTGATTAACACTGGTCACCTTTGCCAGCTGGATCTTTAATCACAGACTCGGCAATAAACAGAGAAATGTAATCAATAAAATTGCAGATACTATGAAGAAATATAGGTGGGGACTAAAAGTCGATTGATAAAATCTGGTGATTATTTCTCATCAAGACTTTAGGCTGTTATCTTCTTTACCTGTAGCACTACCCAGCAGAATTGAGTGGCCAATTATTAAAAAAATTGCAAAGAAAAAAACCTAATGAAATAGATTCTCTAAGCTATGTTTCTTAAAACTTACTTTTATTTACTTGCTGTATCTTTTTTTCTGTATGTATTTCTTCTGCTTCTTACCATGGGATCATTTAGTAGACAAATGAGTTATGCACAATAATTTGAAATTTGTACCATTATTCACTATAACTTTATTGTAGCTTAACATTTCAGGTAACCACACAGCCTTTCCAGAAAGTGATCAATTACTTTCATTTAATGACGATATTGCATATTTGTTTTGCTTTTCAATTAATAATTTTTTTTCATCCTGTTACAGTACATAAACTTTACATAAAACCACAATTCCCCACAATTTATAAAACCATTCAACTTGCCTATGTTATCTTAAGCCTAGAATTTCTTTTTCCTCCCTCATTTTTTTGTAAGTCTTGGAGAAAAGAAACCCCAACCCCAAACAACAACAACAACAAAATCAAATAAAACTCCCAAGTATTAAATGTGGTAAATGAGATTTTGACTTACAACTCTTTTGTTTCTTTTCATAGAAGTTGTGTGAAACTGTCAAGGATTTTCAGGAAATGAGAAACGGATACGTGTCTTAAGTTTGACTTCTTTATTAGACAAAAATTTAGTAATAAGTCTCTCTATGTAACAAATGCCCAAACTCAGATCATAATACAAAGTATATGTGCACGATATATAATACGTTTGAAAACTCTAAACCTAAAGCACCATTTTAAAGAAGTTTATCATTCAAATCACCTTTGAAACCAAGGAATGACACCATTTTCTTGATGATTTGGAACACATCCAGTAATTTCTTCTTTTTTTTTTTTTTGATCAAATAGGATAAAAATATGATAAATATGCCTACAGCTTCGTAAATTCATGGTGAAGTGTCATTTTTTTCCAAAAACAATTTATCATTGATAATCTAAACTAGCAATTTGAGCATAAACTTCTTAGGGATGAGCATAGTTTCTATAAAGACATTTACGGGCATATTTGCAGTATTCAAGGCAGTATTCAATACCTTGACATTAATTATCTTTAAAACAATATCCTATATATTTTAATATTTAGACACCTTACACTATCTCTGCAGGTGCGAAGTGGAATTCCTTCTCATGTTATCTATGATTACTGCCATAAATACTTAAAAAAATATGAAGTCAGTTGTGGTTTTCAAATTCAGATTATCTGCTACTTTTATGAGAGCACATAAACATATTTCTAGGAGCTCTGCAAAGGTATTTCAGGGATGAATTCAGGATGACAATGGAGTTAGTGAGTGAAATCTTTCTTATCCACCACAGTAGAATATGTACACTGCATTTCATCATGCTCATTTTCACTCCAGTAATCACCCTGTATTTCAAAATGCCAGTGTAACTTTATTACCAACTGACAAAAAATGGAGAAGATCATGTGGTGGACTGTTAGCATAAGGGGTATGGAAATGTGCTCTTCAGCTAAATATTTGCATGTGCCTTACACGTCCCTGGTGTTTTGACTTATGTTTTTAAGTCTCCTGCTTAATCCCCGCATTTTTGCAAGATGTGCGTGGTTTAGTATTCAAGTGATGTTCAGACATGTAGATTACAGATATAATGCAGAGAAGCTCTGCCCCAAGCTTCTCTGACAAGATGGTATGAAGTTTTTTGCATGCAGATTTAGTCCTTGAGTAGATGCACAGAGGGGAGTTACTAGGATTCATAGAGGACATGGACAAACACAACTTCAGGGGCTCCTCAAAAGCTCTTGGCTGTAGCCCTGTGGATTAGGGGCATGACACTTCTTCCCTACCAGAAACAAGGGCTTCCAGCTGGACTGGTTTGGAGCACTGGTTTCAAATAATCTGAAAGAGTGCACAGACTCATTAGGAAGAGGAATGTGCAAATTCTGCGATAGCAAGGAATCTTTTTGCATTTTCCTTAATTTTTTTCTTCACGTATTTAATTCTATTGTCTGGTTAGATATCAAAGGTGCATTAGCCCATTCTATACATGCCAATTGTTCTAGTTGTTACTATCCACTGTTTGGCAATATGTTTTTTGCCTGTTATTACTTATCTGAGTTTTCTCTGGCTATTGATCTGGAATTTTTCAGCAGCTGGAGTCATAAGACCTCAGTAAATCTAAACTGAAATCCAGACAAAAGGACTCTGTACATGGATGGTTTATGTATGCCCAAATGCAATCTACTGCACATGGCCAGACTGACTACACAACATTTAGCATATTCATTTAAACATATGCAATTTGCATACATCTAGTAAATTACAAGCAGGGACAGTATCTGCAAGGAAATCAATTGCCATAGTTCTACTGAGATCAGAGTAATTTACTATTTTTTTTGACTAACGGTTTCTGGAAGTGCTTTGCTTGGTTTTTCAAGCTTTGCTTGGTTTTTCAAACTTTGCATTTAAAAAAAGGTACATGATGAGGAAAAGCATCATAAAACTATTCTGTAACTCTTCTCTGGAAATAGCAAATCTACAAAAGTATAGTGTATGTGCCAAGATACCAAGGCTCACTTAAACTGACATTAAGACACCTGTGGTTTCTAAGGAGGTCTCCAAAAGCCCTCTTAAGAATTGTGAGTTTTTTCAGCAGTGTATTTTGCAAATATTTATTGTGGTAGGATTTATATTCATTTTAACTTAAAAGCAGGCATCAGGAAGCCTTTTTAGGTAGACAGAAGAGCATGCTTATTAAGGAAGCATAGGAGGGGTATGAGCTAATGCTTTTCCTTGAGTAGATAGAGTCCAGTCACTACATGTGCACTGAAAGACAGCAGGAGCCAATAAAAAAGTCCAGAAAGAAAAAAAATACAGAAGACTGGATTCTAGGTGTAGGCATCACAGCACTGTTCTTCTGCTCAACCTCAAAAAATATATGCACCAGTTTCAGTGGTCCCAAGCCAGTTTCATTGTTCCAGTTTCACAGGCCGCAAGAAAGGAGCCATTGTTGTCATGCTCATGACTCCTACAGCTGAGACCTATCCCATGGAAGGATAAAGAAAGATGGAGCTGGATGCCAAGTTATTTTCAGAAATTTTCAGATTTTTTTTTTCTTTTGTAGAACTTTATTTCCCACCCAGGAATCAGAATATCACATTGAGGACTTGGAGTTATGGAATAATATATGTTATAAGGGACCTCAGAAAGTCATCTGGTCCCACCCCTACTGAAAATAGCAATACTAAAGTGTAAGAATTCCAATTTTTTTTCTAGCAATCATGGAAAACAATACACATAGGCTTAATGACTTTCTGCATATTCATCAATCTTCATATACAGAACTCCCACTGGAATTACAGATAGCACAGAAAAATCTTTTACATTTTATTCAGTTTGTTCTAAAGGAATTGATACCTGACTTTCTAACTGCAGAGAAGCTTATCTTCAAAGATCTGAGGCTGAAAGTGACTCCACAGACAAAAATTTCCAGACTTTCTCTTCAGCACTTCTCTTTTCTAGGGAAGGAAGGGAACAACCCTATTGTCTTCACAAAGACACAACCCTAAGACTTTGTCAGATAACTGAAATATGTTAGTCAATTATCTGTGCTCTGTCAGGTTAGGCAAATGGACTTTCAAAGGCTGCCTGGAGGCAACTGGCCACCTGTCATGCTGCCTTACATGCCCGCGGGGTCTTACACTCCTTAGGTGTCATTGGAGAACAAACCATCCATAAGAAGTAGGTAGATTGATGGCTCCTATACAAATATTCATCTCTTTATCTGCTTGGTTCCCACAACCTCTCTACTGTGTTTTATCTGCTTTAGAACCGATGTATTTTTAAGGGTCACAGTTTTGTACTTGCTGCAGAGGAAACTGCAGTAGGAAATCAAAGTGTACCTCCTTTTTTTTTTTTTCCCTTGCTTTCTACAAATAAACTCCTGCCCTTCTCACTCTTAGCACTTTTTTGAAATCTTAACATTAAGACTCTGAGCTCTGGAAAAAAAAAAAAAAGAAAGGTGGTGATACGGTTATACAAATGATAATTTTGATGACAGAGGTGAAAATTATCAAAGGAAGATAAGCTGTAGCATTTTGATGAAGGGTTCATGTGAGGGTAACGAAAATAATCTCCAGAGAAAAAGTCATTCTCCTAAAACCTGTGAGCCTGGAAATAAAAATAAAGTATCTGAGTTGTTTAACAAATACACATTTTATAATTAAAGCCAGTTACTGTCTGAAGATTGGAGGGAGGCTGAATACAGTATCTAAGTTTCACAGAAGAGTTAAAGATAATGCTGGGAACTACAAAGCAGCGCTGAAGCAGTACAGGAAAAGCTAGCCGCCACTAAATTAACCAACAAAGAATTGAATAAGGACAGATCAATACCCATAACTTATTTTTCTGTATCAAAATTATAAATCAATAGAACTGCTTGAACATGAGCATTGTTAAGAGAATACGGTCCTTTCCTTTGTAATAGCTGCAAAAAGTTTTTTGAAGAAAGTGGGGTAAACTTTGCATTAAATTTTTTTCTTTTCCCTCCCTAAGATTGGATTTGTAGCTTGCTGAACAAGAACATAAGGTTATTTACCTGAACAGTGTGCAGGTAAATATAGAGGAGAGTTTCTGTGAGCTTTCCTTAGATGAAGCAATTCTTTCATTCATTTACACATGTGGGATTTAGTGTCCTGAGGACAGAAAAAAACCCCAAAACTTAAGACTTTTACACTGATATTAATAAAACTGTCTGAGTTTTGCCATTTAACGGTCAAACAGACATGAGCTGTGTTGAATCAAACTAGAAAATACTTCTGGGACTTAGGAAAGTTTCCCTTCCATGGAATACTACTCAGTAACAAGTCAGAGTGACTTGAAAAGGAGGGATGAGAGGGAGGAACTGTGTTTTCCCATGAGGCAAAACAGACTTTTAGAAGGAAGTCACTGTATTTGTTGAGCCAGTGATCTTGCAGAACATGGTAATTCCTGTGAACTGTCCTGACTGTGGGAAGTGGAAAAAGAGATAGGTTTTGACAATCTCTGTAACACTTGCAGGGTGTAGTTGGTAGACTGGAGGTTTATGAGGGATTTACAAGGCATGCACATTCAGTGGGGCACTGCTTCCTGCTGGAGGTCTGAATTCATTGAAGGCACGTCAGAAACTGGTACATTTTTCTAGATCCAAAGATACAAGCATTTACTTTATATTTAGGTTATCTTCTGTTCTAGGCACCTAAGATCAAAAGCAAACTAAGAATGTAACATATGAATGGTCATACTGGCTTTGACCAGAGGGTAGACCTAACAGGCCGTTCCTTCTCCAACAATGGCCCAAAGCACATGCCAATGGAAACTACAGGAAAGGGCAAATTTCTACAGATACTCTCTCGTCTTGAGCATTTGGTTGCTCAAGTTATTCCTGAGCCAGAAGTTGGCTGTGTATTTACCAATTCTCAGATAGTTTCTTTTCCGTTGCTTTGTCTAGTCTCTCCATGGACCCATGTAAATCTGTATTAAACATCCACAGGAAAGAGACCATACTAGCAGTTCTTTTACATGCTATACAATACACTATTTTGATTATGGCATGTCATGCCCACCCCATGACAAGAAGGTGATGACATAATTCCATTTAGAGTACCAAGGAAAATGAAATTATATTACTGTGCCTGAGGTGTATCTTCCTATAATCCTCAGGTTTCTTGCCTGTCTTTACCTAAGAATGTGGCTTTTCTTCTCTCACAGAATTTCAGAACACGTGTGTGTACAGGAATGAATGCACGATTGCAACCTCCTCCAACCCTTCATTTGCTGATATTCCTAAAATATATTTTGGTTCAGAAAACTAAAAAACCCAGGAAGACCGACAAGGTAAGCATGCCAAGAAATAAAAGAAAATTTACTCTCCAGTAAAACTGCAGCTATTATCATAATGCATATTCCAAGTCAAGATTAAGATGTCCCGTATTTTTGCTGAATGTATCAGCTTGTGTGACTCGTTAGGCTCCCATTCATTATGGAAATAGACCAGTAAATTACAGCTTTTGCAAATGCAATCATTATAGCTGTAACTTACAAAATATATTAAGCCCTTTGATCTTTGTCAGAGAACATATCATATACTTTTAAACACATTGCTCGGAAATGGTAATTTAAAAACTATAAACCTTACATTCACAGCTTTAATGCATATATTATGCTCTACATTTATATCAGAAATAATGTCCATATTCTGTCTATTGCATAATATTGCCTTAAATTTCAGCTGAACAGAAAAAAAATATGGTACTGCAAATTGATAAAGTATGAATGAAAATTGTCACCAATGAACACCTGTGGGTTTTTGCATTACTCAGAACTACAATCTAAATAAAGCTAGGTATTTCTCTTGTAATAATGTATTGCAAATTGAACGTTGTTAACTCTGTGCACTCTGTACTTCAGTATTTTATATATCCAGGTTTAAAAATAAATAATGTTTCTCAAAAATATTAATCTAAGTCAAAATGCTGTTTGGAAATTAACACTGTTTTGGCCTTTGTATATCACATGCTTTTTTTGCTTCAGTTACTTTCTAGTGATAGTAAGATGCTGAGGGAAAGCAAGGATGAAAAGATGCTTAGCCATTTTTAGGAATCTTTAAAGTAATCTTTACAGTTTATGATCAGAACAGATGTGACATCTTATTTATGGACTAACTAGAAAGGGGAAGGTTCATAAAAGTATATGTTTGAATAAGAAACTGATCTCGTACATATTTGTTCTTACAAAAAATGGCGTTTGCTCTTGAAAGATCTAGTATAATGTCAAAACCCTGTCTGAGCTGGAGACCAGTTGTTTAGAAAGATAGCATCATAATGGCATAAAAGAAGCAGTACATAATACTGAAAATGCTATAGCTCAGTCACTGTAAGATCTACACAAGTATATAAATAGTTAGATTTTGGAACTTTACCAACAATTATTCAAGCTTTAAAAATGTTTCGGACTCCAGTGAAATTGAGCATAAGTACAGATTTTGCCTATGCATGTGCACTTTAGTCTGATGGTTTCACTGTTTATTGTAATGAAAAGCTATGATCTTAAAGAATAATTTCATTTTTCCTCTGGTTTTTTTGAACTGGCATTTTCAAAGGAAATACAAAGTGAAGATATTTTACTTAACAGATAATGCCACTATGGTCCATTTTTAAAATTTAAAATGGGCAGATTAAATGGCACTACCTTAAATAAGTAGAAAGAAAAAATACATTTAAAAAAAAAAATTATTACTGTGAACAGCCCTGGCTTGTTTGCTGTAATCCTCACCTGAAAGGAGCAATGGTTCTGTCCAGACATTTTGACTTACCGAGTCACTTGCTGTGCTTCCAGAATTTGTTCACAAAAGGTTTCATAAAATGAACAGCTAATATAAAAAGCTGCTGATTGCCCAAAATAGCATAGCCTGCAGATTTCAAGAGCAACCACTACTGCTTATTGCTTATAATTAATATGACATCACTGATTACCACTTATAAACCTTTTTTATGGGAGCCTAAGCTTCCTATATTATGTGTAACTGAGCATATGGAATCTTAGATCATTTTTTTGCCTTCTGTCTCTGAAAATTTTCAGAGGAAAGAAAGCTAGTCGTATTTCATTATTCTTTATATTTAGAAGGTCTGTTTTCTTGGCCAGGAGTCCAAAAACCTTTTCTAAGAGGACTTACCTAGCAGCTGTGTTGACAATTCTATTTTTGAGTTCAACTTCTAGAGCAAGATGAGTTTTTCACACCTGTGCCTCTGGAGCTCACTTTTTGGAAAGAACTGGGCTTTGCATTAATTTTGCAGCAAATGCTATTCAGTACAAAGGAAAAATCCAAAGTTTCTCCTTCTAGCACAGACTGATAAAGAACAGCAGTCTGTGGTGTGTGGAGAAAGTTTTTTGATGAAGGCTCAGGACACAACGTGAAAATCAGTTAAAAGGCACCTTTTGACGCTGCAATGTATCCCTTCATTGAACTGCTCTTTGGGAAGTTGTATTGGGACAAACTCATAGCTCAGTTTCAATCAAAATGTTACCTCATCACCATGAAATTAACCATTTCTGGACTTCTAAAGAACAACATCCACCTGGAGTGGACACTGTAGACCTAAAAAAAGAGTAAGTGTCTTCGTATCTGTCCTCCTGATTTTACAGTAAAAGGATTTCCCTTTAGGTGCGCAGAGCCTGGAGTGTGAGTGACTTGGTCCTCAATATCAAGGATGTGTTCTGTACTCTAAGTAAATACATTGGCAACCTGTGTGCGGATGGATCTTCCCCTAAAATTGAGGCAAGATACTAGAAGCCCCACCCCCCCAGAGCTACAGCTTCTGCAGTGCTGCAGGGCTGGTGGTGTGTACAGAGGCAACTCTCTGCCTGCAGAAATAGCTGCCACTTCACCAATGGAAATTCTATCAGACATTTGAGAATTTTAGTGATTGTTTCCTCAACCTGTGAAACATTCTTGCTAGAAATCCGTTATGTGAAAGCTGCAAATCTATGGAGTGCACAGGTTTAATGGAGAATTGAGAAGTCAGCTTCTCTCTTTTGTGAAGCTGAGTTATGGAGCATTTTGACATTTGCAAAGCTTTATTGTCAAGTCAGGTGAAAGATGCTTTTGTCTATGCAGTCCCCTTAATACCCATGACAACAAGGAGAGTTTTTTGATAACACCTGAAAATAAATCAGTGTATCTTTCAAAGTAACATAATTTATCCTGTTTCTAAAGGGAAATAACTCAAAACCATGAAAAAAAAGGAATAAAACTTCCTTGTACAATCTCAATCTCATGCCTATGTACTACACACTATAATGTTTAAGATCTATAATCTTGTTTTTCCACCATGTCCTTGAATCGTTCAGAGCTCAAGATGATAGCTGCTTTGCAAATGATGCAGCAATTCAATATTTATTTTTTTCCTTGTTGTTTAGAGATTCCATAGCTCTTTTACTGCACACCTTAAAACTGTCTCAGCCATGTGAGATATTCCAGTGGATGAAGGAAATAATGCTGGCTACTGCTCCACTTTCTATTGATGTTTTTATTATGATTGGGCGAGAATGGTTATTTTTAATATCTTTTTTTTTTATAGAAGGCTAAAAATCATGTCTTTTAAATTTTTGACAGATCTTTAGGAAAAGCTTTGCAAACAAAATCAATCGGTAGAACTTGACATGAATGACCACCTATTTGGAATAATTTGAGAAAAAAAAAGCCCACTTGTGAGAAACCTGGCCAGCAGATGCATTGCAAAGCCTTCATTCTAAGCAATCATCTATGTTACTACATTGAATGTGTTTGATGAAGGGGGGTCTCCAAGAGGGTAAAAGATTGATTTTCAGTCTGACTGCCAAGTAAGAAAAACATTGAAAATTTATTTTTAAGCGCTATTATATCTTTCCACAGAAGTACAAAAGACACAAAAACTTTCCCTGGTGATCAAAATATTCCATATAACTAAAATAAAATGTTTCATTTTCATGCTTATGCAAATGAATTGAATAATTGAAAAGTGTTCCTTCTCAAAATTAATGTAGGAAAAGCCAGCCTTTTACCCAACAGTTTAGAGGTCTGAGCCCTCATCAATGTACAACAACTCAAAATCAAGTCCATCTCTGCCAGGTTGGTTTAAGTTGGAAGACACTAATCACCATGTCAAGGAGAAGGAAGGAAGACTTTAAAACAAAATTAGAGGTTTTTTCATGAGTTGTGAAACACACCAATTTTACAGTTTTATTTATACGGTTCAGCTCAAAAAGGATGGGCATGATGTGACCACCTCAAACAGCCTCCTAGTGTGAGTCCTGAAGTAGGAGAGCTTTTAGCTCATGCCTGTGATGTGCCTAGCAGAAGGTGTTATGTTTCTAAGGGATTGCTAAAGCTACTGACTTAGAGTGAGTTCCGACCTGGGCTTTCTTTGGAGCTCTTCCACTTTGTAGAAAATTAATTACATGCATACTGAGAACACACAATGATTCTCCCATGTGATGAGTAGGAGATTTGTTGAAGCCGTAGAAATACCTGTGTTTAAACGTGAGCTCCTGGGAGAGCCAGGCATTCCTTCCACATTCAGGACTACAACATAACTGGCTGTCTAGGCTACTTACATCTGAGGCAGGATTCAAAGGTGGAAATGACCCTGACTTTCCTATAGCAAGTTTCCCATGTTATGTAAAGGTTATACCATGTTGTCATTGTCTTATGTAAATGTGCTAATAATACTAACAATGGATTGAATTCAACTGGTATTTGTGAAAAATGCAGGGGTGAACATGCTCCATTTTTTTCCTGGCAGATTTACATTTTTCTTAAAAAACCAATTACCTAGAGGCACCCCTGAATTAATCAGAGAATCTCTTTTGCTCCTTTACGATGATTTGTGCACTTCAAACCAGTTTGCTGATTTTCTTATTTGCATATTTGAATCTCTGTCAACTAACTTTCCTGTGGGTTGGAGAAACGCTGAAGAAGATTGGATTGTGGGGGCGTCTGTCATGCTCAATATGTGGTAAGCTAATGCTCCTCTTTGACCGCAGCACAGAAAACGGTTGGCGCAATCCAGAAGAAATGAGGTAAGTGTAACAATTGTTACACCCTTCTGATCCTATATTGGGGTGAACTGTGTGTATCTTCCGTGTATCTTACACACCCTGAGAGCTTACATACAGATCTGTCAAAACTTTTCCACGCAGTAAATAAACAAAGCTTGTCTAACTTTTCAATAATACGGGGCACTAACATGTACTAACAGCTCGTTATTTGTAGTGGGCCAGTAAGACATGGAGTTCTCTATTTGTAGGCTGTTATAGAGGGGTCTACTTGCGTCCTGTCCTCTGGCAGAAGAGGTTGGCTGATAGCACTTGACACTGTTACCATACACACAAACACTGTTCACACCCCGTGTACACAAGCAGTGTCAGAGCATCATCACTCGGTCGAGGGGGGCGGGGGGGGGGGAGAAGGAGAGGGAGAGGAAGGAATGACAGTGTGGGAGAGGTAAAACAGGAAGGGAGGCTAAAGGAACACGCAGCACCAGGTGGGACCAGGCTGCGTACACTGGCCCAGACCCAAAACTAACACTGCAGCTAATGTGACATCACAGCAGTATTGGCACCTAATAATTTCTGTCTAAATTTGAAAGTATCTTGAATCATGATGAATTATGTCATGATACTGCTCTGTGGCTCCTCACTGATAAGTCAGTCTTCAAGTTCATGGTCTTTTATCTCTTCTGTTGGCCTTCTTCACTTCATCCTGGGTCTAACATGTCTCTCTAAATACTTTGGACAAGCTATCACACTTCTCTACAGTACTCCTGAAAAGCACTGCAAAACCTTTTAAAACTCTAAGTTTGGATTTTGCTATCAAATACTTTACAGAATATTCTTCTCTCTCCCCGAGCCAAGACCAATTCACCTTGCAGGAATTTTCTTCACGGCCCCCACTCAGTTTTTTGCAGATGCTCATTTGAAGAAAGAAAATTTATGGTTTTGTTCCTCTGGTCTCCTCTCCTAGGTTGGCAGGAAGTATCCGGGTCAAGGACTGTCTTTCTTGTTTTCTCATTCTTTGTGCAATGCACAGAAACATCTTTCCTTCTATCTCTCCTTCAGACGATGAGCTAATCCTCATTCTAGCTTGTCAGCTCAGGTATTTATGTGAGCAACAAATAATAATAAACGGGGAAAAAAGTATTTAAGGGGCCCAGTCCAACCGTGGCACTACAGAGAGCAATACTGCCGAGGAGTAGTACCTTTTTGACGTCTTGCTAGCAGGGAATTTGTAATTTTGGGGCTAGGAGCGGCTGGATTTGTGGTGAGGAGGAAGTTTTCGGGGTTGAGGGTGCTTTTCCTTCCTTCTGCCAGCAAACAGCGATCCACGCCAGGATTTGCTTTCTGCTCCTGTATTCTGTATTTCGGCGATGCAATGTGTAGCACGTTTCTCTCTCTCTCTCTGTGTGTGTGTGTGTGCGTGCGTGTGTGTGTATGTGTGCATGTGCGGCTTTCCCTCGCTGTGTCTTGTCTCCGGGATTTCTCCCTGCCTGGCTCCGGAGGCTGCTCCAGCGCTGCGCGGAGCAGAGGTTTCCCCGGCTCCCGTAAATACAGGCACACGCATCCAGTGCACCACACGCACGCACACCACACACACACACACACACAGAGGCACACAGGCACGCTCCGAGCCGCTGTCCAGTCCATCCCCACGCCGGCTGCTTTCCCCACCGTCTCCATCCAGCCTGGCAGAGGCGGAGGCACAGCTCCGCGGCGGATCGCGCTGACGCTGCCCCGGGACTCCGCTCGCAGCAACGCGCCCGCGGTTTCCATCTTCACAAGCTACAGACAGATTTTTACCCTCTTTTTTCCTTTGCCTTTTTTGCTTTTGGTTGTGGGGTTTCTGGTTGTGGTTTTGGTTTTTTTTTTTTTTTAATTTTTTTTTTCTTTCGGCGTGGGGCGAGCGCTCTGCGTTTGGAGAAGGAGCCGGGGGGACAAGGCTACCGCTCTCCTGCCCCCGCCGTGCGCGCATGTGTGTGTGTGCGCGCCTATCTCCCCCCCGCCTCGCAAAAGTTTGCCTGGGCGGCCGGGGGGCTCCCGGGCCGCCGCCCCCGCAGCCGGGGGGCGCGGCGGAGGCGCGGCGGGGCGGCGGAGGCGGCGGCGCGGAACTTCCGCGCCGCGCGGGAGTTGCGCTCCGCGCCATGCCGGCGGCGCGGGGGGCTGCGCGGCGCTGCGCCCTGGCGCGGCTGCTGCTGCCGGTGCCGCCGCCGCCGCTGCTGCTGCTGCTGCTGCTGCTGCCGGCGCTGCCGGCCGCGGGGACCGAGGGCAAGGCGCGGAGCTGCGGCGAGGTGCGGCAGGCGTACAGCGCCAAGGGCTTCAGCCTGGCCAGCGTGCCCTACCAGGAGATCGCAGGTGAGGAAGGGGCCGGGCGCGGCGGGGATCGGGCAGGGGCCGCGGAGCGGGGACGGCGCTGTCGCCGCCGGGCTGCGCGCACGCCCCGCCGGAGCGGGGCCGGGGATCGCGGCGCTGTGTTCGCTGCGCGGCGCGGAGAGGAGCGGAGCGGCTCTGCCGACCCGGGTGGCATCTGCGGGCTTCCCGGAGGAGCGTGTGTGTGTGTAGATAAAGATTAAATAGACACAGAAGCTAAGGGGGTGGGGGGTAAAAAAAAGGGTGAGAATGACGGGGACGCAGGCAGGCTCAGCCGCGGATCTGTTCGCTGGCTGAAACTTCTTGAGAGTTGCAGCCGGGCGGCGAGAGGCAGCGGGCAGGTCCGCAGTGGCGGCTGCCCCCGCTGCTGCCCTGTGCGGGGGACAAAACTTCGCCCTCTGCCCGCGGGCACAGGGCATGAAAGAGGCGGCGGAGGAGGAGGAGGGCGAGGAGGGCAGACCTGCTCCCCTCCCGCACCCCGCCGCGGCCCCGGACCGGGCGGGTCGCCCCTTGGAGGCGCCGCCGGGCGCCTCCGCCGCAGCACGGATCGAGCAGAGGCACCGGCTGCCGGGGAGAGGCACCCACACACATCCACACACACCAGCCCGGCAGCCCCGGCAGCCTGTTACTTGGCTCTTCCGTCTGCTGAAACATGCCTACAACAGGTTATATCGCAATCCGCCTACGAAGGTGTTGGGAATGATTTTTTGTTGTAATTCTATTTCCCTACTTTCCCCTACAACCTTATCAGCATTGCATCTTTATGACTAAATGAATAAAAATACGTTTGGGGCTGAAAATCATTTAGCAATCAGAGAGCACCACAAAAAGAGAGAAATCATACGTGGTGTCATGAGCCGGGACTGCTTAAATCGGACTGCTTGAGCCCTCAAGAAAGGTTTATGCTTTGCCACCGGCACTTTGCTGTTAGTTCGTGCTATTTGTAGTGAATTAGATGCTCCTCGGTTTGCTTGCTTCCTCTTTAAAATTGGAAGCAGTAGATTTATCTTCCTTGAGGTGAAATAACGCCACAGTTATTCACTGTGCAATATTTAGCACTTTACATGAGGAATGATAAATGTGGAAGATCTCAGGACAGAGAGGCTGTAGTTCACAAAGATATGGGAAAGGTTGTTCCATGTTGCACCTTCATCCCTCAGGCTTACTGATTCTCTGGTCTTTCTGTGCTTTTTCCTGTAATTTATATTCAGGTTGCTCATCAGTTATATGAAATCATGAAATCTCTCTTGTGAGCAAAAGATCCTTTGAATATGTGGTCATGCTTTCCCTTTGCTCACTGTATCCCACCAGAATGGTGGGATATCCTCTGTTCCATTAAAAAAGAAATTCCAGTAAATTTCAGACTTCTAATAACTTTGGGTAAACACTTGTTGCTTTCAGCTCACAGAGAAGTTTTATTGTTTCATATATTTTCTGAATGTACAGTGCAAAGTCAACATGCAATTTTTAAGCAAGCCCAGCATTTGTAAGTTTCTGTTGACATGTATCTGTACAAAAAGACTCAGAGTAATTAAATATTTAATAGTAGTTCAATCCAAAATTACTCCACACTTTCCTGCTAAGTATCATAAGTAACTCTACTTTTATGATAACGTACATGATTTATGGGGGTATGAGTTATTTTTTCTCAGCTTCCTGTTGAAGTCGTTTCATTTTTTGTGGTTTATCTGCCTTTTTGCTAGTTGGTGTATCAACTTTTGAGCAGTTCTCTTTGTAGCTGTTCAAGTGAGTTGTTGGAAGGATAGGATTGTTTCTGAGTGTGCTGTTCTTGTATAGTGCTGCAAGGTGGGGTAATAGCTGTGCATGCAGCATGGGCTCTTGTTAATGTTAAAGCTCTGTATTTGCTACCTGGTGCAATGTTGGAAGTGTAGTTAAAGTAATCAGTGTACAGGTTTGAGAAGCTTTTTTCTTCTTTTTTTTTTTTTTTTTATTCTGTCTTTTTCCATCATACTGATGCGGTTAAGGAAGCAATTTGTTAGTGTTACAGAAGTGTAGTCTGTCAAAGGCCTCATGTTTTAAGGAGTTCAAAGAATTTAATTACCGTCGTATTTCTGAACAAACTTGTTTTCAAAAGATTTTGCATCAATATCTTGATAATATGATGATAAATAGTAATACACAGTGTGGTTTATGTGTTTTGATTTAACAGTAGTCATGGTTTTTGTTGTCGTTTGTTTAAAAGCCATTTTCTAGCTACAACTGTTGAAATGTATAAACTGAAGACTGTGTATGTACTGAGGCAAAGTGTGTATGTACTGATGTAAAGAGCTGAAGAACCTGTTTAAATTATAGAGGCTATGGACGTAGAGGTATCTCTGTTGAATGGAACTGCAATGCAAGAGACTTGTTAGATAATTTCTGTAATGTTGTTTATACTGTCACTCACTTTTGTACAGAGAAGGCAGAAGTTACAGATTTAAAAAGTTAGTTTTTGCTCTGTAAGGCAAGGTTTTTCTACAGTATTTTGTTGTACGTGAAATATGTTGAAGTTGGCAGTAATGTGACTACAGTTGTTCACTGTACTTTTACAGCAATGCTAAATTGTTCTCTGTAATTCTATAGAACTTATTTGTAATCAGCCTTCTGTGTCTGACGTCTTGTCTGATCACCAAATTCTGGTGCTGTGACCTTCACTGGATTACCTCACATGAAGTTGTTTTCTGACATAGTTTAGCAAAGTAAGTCCTCAGTAAAGGAGCTTTGCCTGGGAATGGGGGGCAGAGGAAGAAAATTTGAAGTATACTTAATACACTGCTGCGGGCTTAATTCTGCGCATCAGTCACATGCAGGGCAGGTAGCAGGAGCTTGCAGTGTGTGCTGTGCTGTCCTTGTAAAGGGCTCCTCTCTCAGAGCTGCTGTGGAGTATCCTGTGTGTTAAAAAGAGTTCTATTGTGAGACTCAGGTTGCCGTGACCCAGCATTCATGAGTGTTAGTGGAGCTCCTGAGGACTTTGCAGGAAATATTTTGCTGTAGGAAAATCTGTCATTTGAAAGTCAACACACAAGAGAAAAATCATAAAACATATCTTTTGGCAATACTTGTTTAACTCCAATCATGCCTTCAGTAACTTATATCAACTTAGAGGAAGCCATGAAAATGAAACATCAAAGTTAAAGTTGGATTGTGCCCTTACCTCAGAGTTTTCTGAATGAATGTCTGACTGTTTAAAGTAGTGGATGCCTCTGATTTGTGCTTTTCCACTTCCAAGGTGAAGGGTGTGGGGGTTTTGTGTGGTGTGGTTTTACTTGGGGTTTTTTTTTTGTTTTGTTCAGGGGTTTTACTACTTGCTGAATAATAGTTTATTTAGATAAAGACTAGAAGTGTTCTGCTAAAGCATCCAACAGTAAAGATGTTGAATTCTAAATGCTGCGTAAGAAGTACGTGAACTTTGTGCTCCTGCACAGATGATGAACGAGGTGAGATTCTGGCGGCAGAGTCACCATAGTCAAAGGAACTGAAATGAAAGCAGAAGCAAACCCTTCATTTTGAAGGTCAGGAGTCACTTGAAATTGTGCTTTGATGAATAGGCTTTATACTGGCATAATACAGAAGTGTTGACTGAAGCGAGCAAGCATACATAACACAGTTGCTTGTAGCTTCTAAGTGGTAATAATAACAACGTTAATAGTAATAATAATGTTAATAATAATGTTAATGTTAAAAATAATACCTCAGTAGTCACCCATGCAATTGAGCTATTAGTCCATGCCAGATGTTCCCAAGATACTCTTTCTGAATGTTTTGCTTTCGTACTCTAAAATGCAGTAGTAGATTGACAGAATAGGGAAAATCCTCCTGACTGAGTCTGTATCCAAGTACTTGTTCATTAATACCTTCTTTTACTGTTTCTCTTCTGCTGTCACTGAGAGCTGTGTGAAGAAAGTGGCTGTAGACCAGGAGGTACATGGGGATTCACGGACACCTTGTGTGGTTGCCTTAGCAGTGTTAAAAAAGGGATAGCCTTACAAAAATAAATACTATATTCAGTGCAAATTAGTGACGTCTGTATTGGGCCACTAGACGTTAATTCACTCCTGACCTCCATGATGGCAGTGAAGATGGACATGGAATTTCATGTAAACTTTATACTTTCTTTTTGTTTTAGCACTGGTGTAGTTGTATCCTCCACATTATGTGTGACCCCTCTCACCTCTGTTTGCAGTTTCAGTAACTGCAGCATCAAGAGTCTCTCTGGTCACCTCTCCTTATGGTCTCTCTTATGTTTCAGTTGCAGGTGCATGGTGCATGCTAATAAATTGGCATGTGCATGTTGGTAGGAGGAAGAGCAGCTTTCCTAAGACCTGTCTTTGCTGTCACTTCTGTACATATTTATTGGTTGTTATGTGACTGATGCCATTAAAGGGAATACAACTTATTGTTGGGGTCCCTCCCCTGCCATGGAGCCCTGGGAGATGGGCCCTGGGGGGGAGACACGGGGTTTCCCTGCCCCTGGTCACCTTTGTTTCCCATTGGTTGGTTTGTGTTCCCCTGTGTGGCCAAGGACCCTCGGGTCCCGTGACTGCGGGGTTCCTGAGCTGAGCCCTGGCCTTGAGGCTGGAGAAATAAACATCTCTGAAACATCTACCACAAATCTGTCCATATATACTTCGTTTCCACGGGACTCCTGGTTTGAAATATGCTTGTTACAGTAATCCCCGCTGCAACAAACTGGTGGAGGAATGCGGGCAAGATACCGATCCCTGAAGAAGATTCGTGAGTAAAATAACCACTCTAGACCTCTCTCTTCTCATCTTGGTTTGGATATTCTCTCTGGACTATGGAAGAATCGTGGGAAATGGGGCTCTCTGAGCCACAGAGAAAAATGTATCTAGAAGTAAAAGGAATCCTTGAACAACAAAAGAAAAAAGTAATGCAACCAGAAGATCTAGAACATTTCTTCATCTGGCTTTTCAAAAGGTTCTCCTATATTTCTCGAGACTTACTTTTTAATATCGAACCTCCTGTATCTTGTGAGGAGTGTTTCTGGGACGAGATATGGGATAAAGTATGGGATCAAAGAGAAGCTTTCTGTGCATACCTTATAATCAGGGAAGCTCTTGAGGAGCATTTGTATCGTCCCATTACCCCTAAAGCAGAAGATCCTACTTCTCCCGTGGCCGAGGCCGCACGGCCGCCATCCTGGGAGCACATGACTGCAGCCGTGCCGGCGGAGGTGCCTGCGCTGGATGCGCCCGGCCCCCTCGGGAGCGCGCGCCTTATCGCGGACCCCATCCCTGTCTCGGGGTCCCCAGCCACGCAACCGCGAGTGAGGGAGCGATGCCGCAGGCGCCGCGGGTGCCGTGGGCCACGAGCAGCCAGGAACCGGGCATCAGCGTGGCAGGCCGCTCTGAGCACACGGCTCGGAGAGCCCTGTGGAGGGAGAAGCGGCGGTTTCCACAGCGACACGAGAAGCCGCGCAGCGCCGAGCCGGAACGGGGCCGCTCTCAAAGCAGCGTGGAGCTGGCGGAGCGGAACCGCTCGCAGGGCGCAGGGCCGGCGGTGATGGCAACGCGGGGCCGTGCAGAGCCCAGACACGCGCCGGAGCAGCGCCGCTCGGAGAGCACGGAGCAGCCGCAACGCGGGGGCCCGGCCAAGACATCGGAGTCGGCGAGGCAGCGGCCACGCGGGACCGGCACCCACGACAAACACACAAGCACGTGATTGGAGGAGTTGTAGCCACGAAAGTCACAGGAACTGTGAAATGGTACAATGTAAAAAACAACTATGGTTTTATAACACGAGATGATACAGGGGAAGATCTATTCATCCATAGAACTGCCATTAAAAGGAATAACCCTAAAAATTACCTGCAAAGTGTAGGACATGGGGAGGTTGTACAGTTTGATATAGTGCAAGGAAAGAAGGGTTTACAAGCAGCAAATGTTACTGGGCCTGGGGGTATTCCAGTCATAGGCAGCCGTCATGCACAAAATTATAAACAATATCCATCCCAGCAATTTCCCTACCCACAGCCTACTTCCCCCTTTTACCCTATACCCAATATGAACCCCTTCCTAAGTTTACCCTATCCCCAGTTTATTCCTAATCCATTTTTCACCCCATGGCTTCCCTATACAATTCCATTTCCCTACAATTCCTCTCCGGTACCGAGGGGGGGATGAAAAGTGGGAGGGAAGAAATTAAACCCTCTCCTGCCTCAGTTTCCCCACAGAGCATGCCCGGAGAGTTTTGTCTCCCTTGTGTCAGCCCTAAGATGTTCCACAGAATCTGTTTGGACATTTAAAGACTCAGGAGGGTGGCTTGTTTTCTCTTGAAACTGTTCTTGTTATGTTTATCCAGTTGTTTTCATTCTCCTTTTATTAAAATAAAACGGGTGAGATGTTGGGGTCCCTCCCCTGCCATGGAGCCCTGGGAGAGGGGCCCTGGGGGGGAGACACGGGGTTTCCCTGCCCCTGGTCACCTTTGTTTCCCATGGGTTGGTTTGTGTTCCCCTGTGTGGCCAAGGACCCTCGGGTCCCGTGACTGCGGGGTTCCTGAGCAGAGCCCCGGCCATGCGGCTGGAGAAATAAACATCTCTGAAACATCTACCACGAGTCTGTCCATATATACTTTGTTTCGACAGGACTCCTGGTTTGAAATATACTTGTTGCAGTAATCCCCGCTGCAACAACTTATGTATGCACATCTAAAACCTGAAGGTGATGTTTGTAAGATCAGGGCCTTTGAGAAGAAATAGCATGTTTTTAATGCTTATAAATAATTCAATTTTGAATGAGAATTTTAAATCTCAGCATCTGGAGTTTCCCAGTGTGACTTTATGCTAGAGTATCTTGGAAAGAGGGGCTTCAAAGTAGAAAAGGCAATACTTTAATAATTAATGTAATGATGAACTTCAGTGTATTGTCTCTAATAATCTCTTTGCTTTCTGTTGTCAGTCTGATTTATAATCAAAAAGTATACCTAAAGCTATAATATTTTCTATACTTCGAAATGCTAATGTGTTAAACTGTTCCAATGCTGTATTAGTACTTGTTTCATCATATGCTGTTGTGAAATACTCCTGAGATTAGGTGGTGTTCAGACACCACAGGTCAAGCACTATGTTAAAAGCCCAGGCCATTTTTTTTATATTACTGCAATAAAGAATATATTCATTTCATTTATATTACCACTTGGCTCTCATAAAAGGTCAGTTTCAGCTGAATGTACAATTACTTGCAAATGGCAAATCTTATAACAAGTGATCAACAATAAAAGCTTTTCTGGGTAATTTGTCTTTAAAACTACTACCTGCCATTTCTTTTGAATGACTTGAGCATCTTGCAGTATCACTTGGAGATCTCTGTCTTATTCCCCACGATACATGTAAGAAAACTATGCATGCTAATCTCCCTTTCTGCTTTAGTAAAGTAAAAATGCATAATTACATTAAAATTTCTAGTTGAAATAACAGGCTTGGTGCTTAAAACTCCATTATGGTATCAAAGTATCAGCACTCTCATTACTAGCAAAATGAAATTACTTTTCCAGTGAACTATGACTGTATGCCCCCTTTTGTACCTGGTTAATGGGTGCTATATCCCTGGGAGGGGAACCTTCATTCTGTGGTTTTGACTGTTCATGCTACCAGGCATAATTATTTTAGCAGCTTAAATATGTGTAAAAGAATTAACACTTCTCCAGAAATTCCTAAGAACAGCATATAAAGGTTGGTGTTTAAAGGCAGAATTGTTATTATGCTAAAGAGAGAGAATACATTACAAGATGCAAAAGGAATTTAAAATGCGTTGCAGATGGCAAGAAAACATATGCTGGTAAAATTCATAGCACTTTATTCCTCTGTATGTAAAAAAGGCCTAAAACCTACTGAAACCAAGATTTGCTTTCTTCAGTACTTATTGCTCTAGACCTCCAGCACACATCCAAAAAATGAGCTTCCCTAATAAGAACATTTCTAGCTCTTGTTATAGGAGGCTGTCAGAAAGACCACCAGCTCCCTCCAACGAGCTTCTTTCGGCTAACATGACCTTTTCCTTCCAGCAAAGTGAAACAGCAGCACTTTATTCTGTTGAGCGACTGTGGAACACAGAAGACATGCAGCATTTGGAGGCAGGTGCTGCCAAAGATGTGCTGGAAGAGGTTTCCTCTGACTGCACAGGAATTTGGGTCCTACTGTGACACGCGTCCAGCAGAGCCAGTCTCTGTGGGCAAAGTCAGGGGTTATGGATAGTGCTGGTAGGGCTGCTGTCCCCTCCACCCACTGTGAAACCTGAATGTGCAGGGGGAGGCTCTGCAGCACAGCCTCAGCCCTGAGATGGGCTGGCCACCCGTCCTGGTCCTGATTTTCAGAGTTGGGGACGGGAGCTGCTTTTGGTGCAGCAAAAAGAAGTAGCCAGGGCTGATACTTCTAATGCAAACAGCAAATTGCTCTCCAGCTCGTCTGGCCTGTGAGGTCTGTCACCTTGTGCTTCTAATGGCCTTTTAACTGTGTCTCCAGCTGAGCAGCAGATGTAAAGGGTACTGAGCATCTCGAGCTGTTTTTTTTTTTCCTCCTGAAAGAAGCATTTCTACAGATGGTCGACAAACAATGGAGCCTTGGACCTGCTCACTGACCTGTTGGGCTTAAAATAGCAGGGCAAATCTCCCAGAATAAGTGGAAATGTTGAATACTTTTAAATGGTGCTGTGCAGTGGCATAAAATAAGGTGTGCTTACAGAATAACACATAGTATCTCTGTGTGTGCGTGTGTGTGCATGCAGGGGTAAATTTATGGCTTTTACCTGGAGTGGCTTCAAAGTCCCATTTAAGGACTGAAAGAGCTAGAGAAGTTGCCCCTTACCAGAATAGGTGCCTGCAAACCAGGTTGAAACCTTGTTTTATGGGCCCCATCTGACCAAAACATGTGCAAACACACATGAATGCAAACATATGCACAATAAAAAGCTACACAGGGCTCACTTCATGTATGTCAGAAAGATCACAGGCTAAGCCAACCATGCTAGTCCTACTGTTTGGGAAGTCCAATTAGTTCAAGCTTGATGCTTGACTAAGCAGTAGGTCATATAACCTGCCATGTAAGTCAAAAGCTAGACTTTTGTGTTGCCAGAAGCAGTTTCACAGTTTCTTTGCCAGTCTGTGCAGCTCTTGATATGTCTGTAATGGTAGCAACATATTTCTCTGATGTTTTTAGCCCTATCCCTCTGGCTTGTGTGTTGAGTTTCTAATGTACTAGAGACTGCAGGAACACCTTTCTGACATTTATATGAGTCAGCCTTCCTTGGAGGGAAGTCAGTGCGTGGGGTGATTGTAGTATGGGATAGTGGGAAGATGCATGTGGATACTGCTGTGGCTGGAGAACTGTGGAGGTGTGTGGAAGTACTCCAGACCTGGCAAAATACAGTCTGTAAATGCTTCACTATGGGTCTCATGTCAAATGTCCGTGGATGGCTTTTGAGTTATGGTTAGTATCCCTTATGATCTTGTGACAGTGGTGAGTGATGGTTACATGGCCAAGGAGGCTCGTGTCAGATCCTGTGTACATGTCCTGTAAGTTGTTTTCAGTTCAGGATTCAGATTTCCCATCTTCAGGAAATGTTTCTCTGTGATGCTGACCCGAACTAGAAAACTAACCTGATAGCTAATCCACCAAAAACGATCTTGCAGTTGCTCAAGATGGTATGTGGGAATGTGTACCTGAAGTCACAATCTGATGGTGTTTTTCAGGTAGATGTCTTACAATTCTGTTGAAACTGCTAGAGAAATATTGTCCATCTTTTCTCACGTGTCACTGAAACACAGTGTGGCAGTAGTATAGTGTTCTTAGCAGTATAACTGAGAAGAAACTATTAGCAGCTGAACATTCTTGGTTATTGTCCCCACTTCTGTGCCTGGCTTTGTAACTGCATCACCAAAATTTTAAAAGCCATACTAGCAAAGTTGTCTGTTCTCCAAAACTGAAGGAGCTGAACACTTGTCTAGGATGAGGAAGTGTACTGAGAGGGCTTTACTACCTTAGGGAAACTCTTGTTTGTTACCGTGTCAGTGTGTGATAGATAATGGGGTCAGTTTAGTGGGTGTCTGCTGATTTTATGGCATGTTGAATTTGGGGCTTAAGAGGCAAATGGATGAAGTTTTTAGACCTCATGTTTATATACTGCTATTTATCACTGTTTTCATGTTCCAAATCTTTTCTACACCTGAGGGTGCCCATTCCCAACTCTGTGCACCTTTGACGTTAGACTCGTGCTCGCAGTAGCGCTGAAATAGAGATTGTTAAAAGCAGTGGCAAAATGCTTCTTTGTGTGTCCTAAGTATCCAGTTGTCAGCCATCAGACTTCAGATGCTGAACAATTTCTAAATGCCCTCCAGTTTCTTAGTACCCTTGTTTTTAAATGAGTGCTTTTCCTTAAGAAGGTTAAACAGTGCAGTGACAAATCAAAGGCAAGGGCTGATGTGTCCAGTGTCCTGTGGCTCAACCTGATCTGTTTTCTATCTTTTCTCTTAAACTGATGTAGTGTTTCACGGAGAAAGGAGCTGTAAATACAAACAGCGACTTCATCTTCTTTAGTTACACAGAATTGATTCACAGCATAAACACAAAATGTAAATATTTAGTTTTCCGATACTAGCTTTTGGCTTTACAACTTTAACATATAAGTTAATACTGCATATGAGCAATTTAGCCTCCCTGGATGAGAATATCTATAGATCATTTAATCTGTCAGCACTATCTCTGTTGTAGACAAATATGGAAAATACCTCTTGAACAGTTTCTCATTCAGGCCATTTTCCCTTTAACCAATTAGGGTCATTTGCAAGTTACAGTATTCTTATCTGGTCCAAACTTTGCATAGCATGCATGTATTTAAAGCTGTTTCAAAAATTCGATGCCAAAGCTGACTCACAGTAAAACCTTCCTTAATAAAATAGTTGTTATTTTGTGAAGTAGTGAAGTAGTCTATCCTTGGCTAGCAGTCCTGTTGCAAAATAAAGCAGGGAGGACAGATAATGCAAATCAAAATTGCAAAGTAAGTCGTGTTGGCTCAACAGAGGTTTAGGTGGTTTTGAGCAGAAAATCAAAATCTAATTTAAAAATGAAGGTATTTAAAAGAATGGCACAGGGGACGTTTATTTATTGAATTGGTGACAAGCAGGAGCAATATTCCTTGATCTTTGCTATTCCAAGAGATAGTCTTTGTGTTGACTATGGCCTGGCAATGAGCTCTGTTAATGGAGTACCTGGAACATAACTAAAATGCACAGATTAAATAGAAACACCTGTCTTTGCCATGTAGCATGGCAGATGAAGTGGAAGGACTCCCAGAAAGGACTTCCTGAAACTGAATGCTGAAACAGTGATTAGCTTGTTCTTAAAGCTGATCTTCAGAAGTCCTGTACTGTTCTTTGAATGAGAACTCCAAAGCCTCTTTCTTCTTTAACTACTGAGGCAGCATACTAAAAGCCATGTATGAATTGATTGTAGTCAGATTGGCTCTGAGGCACATGCATGGTTCTGTTATTAGTTTTTTGAGTTAAAGACCCCCCCCCACCTGATTTTTTGCCTGTCTGTCTCCACTGAATGCAGCTGATGCAAGAATTTGATTGAAAATTAATTGCAGGGGTTTTTTTTACAAAAGTAAGTAGAGTAGTAAATCGAATTTCAAAATTGCTATTTAATTGTGAGAAGCACTGAAGAAATGCAAAGCAGGAACAGTCCTATCTGCAAAGAGGTTCCATTTTACATTTATGCCAGTATTTCTTCATGTGACTTACCAAATCATAAGGTCATAGTAATGAACTAACTGTTTAAGCCTTTCTCTGTTACATAAACATCAAATGTAATACAAATAAATCTGCTGCTTAAGTTTTCAGTTGTCCTTCTAAAGGAAGGCCAGCTTCCTAGCCTGGTGAGATTCAACAGTGATTGATGGATGGTTTGTGGATGCATCTTTTTACCTTGTTAATTAGTAATTTAGAGTTTGAGTTTGCTTTTTAAAGCAGCTCCAGCTGGTCACTGTAAATCATTGTCTAGAGGACAGTCTATGCTTGGTACAGAAACTGGCCAAACCACAGACTCTTTCCACCTCATATACCAAAATCTGGTTGCTGGTGAATACTTAAACACATAAATACAGATCATTGCTGAAGTAAGGCTTTTCTGTATGTGATGAACATTTTAAAATTGCTCCTCTCACAGTCTGCCCAACAGACTAACAATGCTGTCTCTTCAACCAAGAGGAACACTTGGATGTATTATGTCCACACTGCATGGACATATGTATATACATTCATAAACCTGTGTACCCAAACAGCTCCTTACATTCAAAAAGTCTGCTGAGATTGTATCACATTCTGAGATACCTTGTGACACTGTGGATAATAAGTGGATTATAAGTTTGTATTATAAGTAAGGTCCAATTGTCTTTTTAATAGTTGCATAGTTTTCCTGTCATTGTTCGTCTTTTTCTTCTTTGAGTGCTCTAGAGTAATTTCCCTTTTCCAGTGATAGGATGGTCACTGCCGTTACCTCCATGCTTAGTGGACCTCCAGCTAAATCTGGTTTCGACCAAAGGGGAAACGTTACAGAAGTTCCCTGTCCTTTTCAACTGCAAGAAGAACAAAAATCCAACTCAAGATGAAGCAAATTCTATACTTTAGAATGGATTAATCCAGATTTTATTCTGTAATGCCAAACAAATCTGATATCAGTCCGTAAACTTCAATTGAGTTAAAGAATCATGTGTGTCACTTTGCTATTGATTTATATACCTTTAGGTTATTTTTTATAGTCCTTTCACCCTCATTATTACGTTTATTGTACAGCACAGACAATAAACCTTTCTAGAAAGACTAATGGCATTGGAAAATTAGGATCATCATCATCATTTTAATGGCTGATACCCAAGTGCTCATCTTTTTGTTCCTTTTTGTGGCTTGCCTGACGTTCAGAGCCGATCAACCTGTTGCATCCAGTGACTGTTCCGATGAGTCATGTGGAAGGGACTGAAGTAGTGCAATAAAACTTCTCAAAATGGAATTTAAGGTTTCTATACCTTTGTGTTAATCCAATAGAGATATGGAAGTAAAATCTTAATTAGTTCAAATGGGCACATATGAGATGAGCTGTTTAAATTTTTCAACAATAAGCATCTTGGGAAGTTGATACTAAGAGCTACCAGCCACATTTTCTGATTAATACATATTTGATTTTTGACACGCTCATATGAAAGGCAAATTTGTAAACATTACTAATATTTATTCCACAAATATTTGTCTCATTTTTATTTCACCATGCTGCAATCTGCAAGTGCTAATCATTGGAACCCTTTGGAGCAAAGGAACTTACCAAGTTGTGTTAGATATAACAGGAATACAGTATTCAAACAAATTTTTGTAGAAAAAGTGTCTAAGTCGATCTAATTTTACAAGTGAGCTTCAGGCATGTCTTTCAATAGTGAGGAGTTAATTTGCAAAGGCAAGTTACAGAATCTATTCCGAACATTTTCTCAGTTCCTTACAGGGAACTTCTCTTTTCGAAATCATTCTTTTCCATTCTGTCCAGAACACTTCTTGTTTATGCTACACAGACACATACATACATCCCCATTTTAAAATAAGAAAAAATAACAGGTAATTCAGTTTTTAATGTTACTCATCATTGCTGAAATACTTATTGCTTCCACAAAGAATTAGGCCCTCACTGTTTTTACTGATGCAGTCCCTTATTTTAGGCAGCTTCCTGACTTGCAGGATAGTTTTTCATAGAGGTGCTTAAGGCTACAGGATACAATGCATGAGGGAAGTTAGTCAGAACAACTGAGTGATCAGCCAGTGAATGTGATGTAGGAGAAAAACCCTGTGCATGATGCTTGCTGATGAGTGAGAGAGTTGAATCCTCACTCCACCTTTTGAGAGAACATCTTCAAGGCCCTTTTTTGGAGGGATGTGTGTGATCTTTCCTTTTGAAGCAATTCCACTGTGCATAAATAGTATTGCATAGTGACAAGAAATAACAGGAGAGTGGAGAAGGACATTTTTCAAGGGCATGTAGTGATAGGACAAGGGGGAACGGCTTTAAGGTGAAAGAGGATAGGGTTAGATTAGATATTAGGAAGATATTCCTTACTGTGAGGGTGGTGAGGCACTGAAAAAGCTTGCCCAGGAAAGTTATGTATGCCCCATCCCTGGAAGTGTTCATGGCCAGGCTGTATGGAACTTTGACGAACCTGGTTTAGTGAAAGCTGTCCCTACCTGGAACTAGGTAATTTTCAAGATCCCTTCCAACCCAAATAATTCCAGATTCTATGATTCTGTGTTCATTGAGCCAGAGAGGATGTTTTGTTTTGTGCTTGTTTTTTAGCCCGTCAGGGTTAACTATTGGAAGTGCACATGATTATTGTTGAAGTTGAGGTTTGGGTAGGCTGTAGTTCGAAAAATGGTTTGATGATTCCTCAGACATGTGCATGAAACAGAATGCATTCTTGGAAGATGTTTTTATTTTCCTGTTAGTTGGAGCGGGTGGTGGTGCAGAACAGTTCCTTATATACCCTGCTAAGGGGTTTAAGATTTTGTGTTCTATAAATATATATATTTTAAGAATAATACTATTTTAAGAATAATACGGTAAAAAGAAACAAAAATATCCCACGGAGGGTCAGCAGCAGAAATCTTGGTGTTGTCTGTTGAAGATGAAGCTATTCTCCTAAGGTGTTCCACTAAGGTTAGGGTACAAGAGAGAGGTCTTGAACATCCCATGGGTTCTGTCTGTTACCAGTACAAGTTTTATTTGCTTTATGAGCCTAGACAGAAACTCAGCACTGGGAATAGTAACAGCTTTAAAACTTTTTCCTGGGGAAATTGTTTGACTTTAGAAGTACCTTAGAAGGTTGCAAAGGTATTGCTGGCCAACAGGCACAAAATAATTTGATATAAAATTGAGCTCTGGGTTGCTGTTGGAAACCACCAAGATAATGAGTCAGTTTTAGAAAAAGACAGGTTCATTATTTTTTAATTGGGCTGCTCATCAAAAATTCAAGAGGTGTTCCAAATATCACGAAGTTTAAGGAAATTAAGTTCTGATGAATTCCGTATACATAACATGATGAATCTATCGATTGTACACTGCTGACCCTCACAAGTGAGCCCTTCCTCCTTTTCAAGCGTCTTCTCAGGTGAAAAACAACACAAACATCAATTTAAGCAGTATATAAATGCAAACTGAAGTTAGTACTTAAAATGAAACTTTAACAAGACCAAAAGCATTTTGGCAAGATTATTTCAGGCAACAGCTAAAATAAATGAGAACAGCTTTCCTTTGTGATTAACACCATTATATTCTCATTCATTTAGGGCATTATATTAATTCAGGATATTACATTCATTCAAGACTTGCACAGCAATTTTCAGAGGAGCTGTGTCACAACAAAATGAGAAAAGCAATAAAAGACACAGAACTAATAATACATTTGATATTGAGAGAAAGCAGGATGCAGAGTGGGCTGGGAAAATTGGGGCATATCTACATTCAGCTTGCTGCAGAACTCTGATGTAGGAAGATGTAGGAACTAAAGAAGCATTTCTTGTGCAGTTACCTAGACATAACTGTGACAGAGGAGGTGGGTATTTGGTGGAATGCTGATGAGTGGACTTACAAGGCTTTCTGAGATTGGTTTTTTGCTTTCACTTTCAGTATAAATTCTCTCCTTGTTGCCATCAATCCCAAAAATAAAACCAGGATCAAAACTCCCTTTCTAAGAATTTTGCAGTCATTTGATAAGGGCTTAATACTGAACTCAAAAGTGAGCATGACACTTCTATCACTTATCTGACTGTGTCTTCCTGAGTGACTAACAACTGCAGCAGTCTTGTGTGATGTCTTCTGAAAGTCCCTCCCCTTAGTATCTTGCCTTTCTCTTCCTTTGGCCCTTCCCTGAACAACCACTAGGTTTTCAGCATCTCCACAGCCCCCCTTAGCACATCTCAAAAAGCTTGATGCAGTCTCAAAATGCTCTTGCCTCTGCACCCATCCTATCAGCAGTCCTTTACCTCTGTACACAGTTACCCTGTTCCATTGTGCACAGAATGCTGGGTGGAGAGTTTCTTTCTTTGACTTCTTTTTTTGTTTCATATTGGATATGACAGTCTCACCAAGAAATCATTCTCCTTGGGCATTCATGAGTAGCTGACTCAGTGTCCTCTAGTTTTCACTGACTAGGTTACTAGAATTCTTCCACCTTTATTGTTTCTTTGGTCCTTGACAGGAGTTAGTATTTGTGTTGCCTTTATTATAAAAATAACCTGATGATAAATTTCCAGCAGCTTCACTCCATGCCACTTTTTTCCCAGTTGCTTGATCTTTTTATTGTTTCTTTTTGGTGTATGCCCGTGTCCTGGCCCTGCCCCCACTCCTCTCCCTTCCCCTCCTGCTTTTTTTAACTTGCACTTAGTATTTTGCTTCTGCAGCTTCAGACAGTAGTTTTATCTGCAAGTTACTCAAAAGAAGATATCATTTAGTGTGGTCTTCTTATATTTATGATTTAGCCTCCTTTCAGTGCATTTTCTGTCAGCCCTTTTTTGGAACACTTTGTTACTAAAGCCTGTCAAAACTGTTTGATTTTAGAAGGGCCAGGACTTCTTTGTTTGCCCAGAATTTTATTTCCTGAACTATTTATTTTGGAAGATTATTTTCTTAAAAGTTAAACCATATGTAAGAAACTTCTGGGGATATGGAGAGGAGTCCAGTCAGTTCAGTCCTTGAGAAGGAACAAAGCACTGGGGAATGAAAGCATGAGGCACATGGGTTTGCTTCTGCAGAGCTATGTAAAAATAGAGGTACACGGGCTGAGTTTAGCAATGGCTGCTGGAAAAAAAGACACAATAACTAAAGTAATCTTTTGTAATTTTAGCGTGTGTTAACGCAGCAATTTTGCTTAAATTTGGACAGTATCAGAATCTTGTTTAAAAAACTCTTAATTTTACAACCCATCTGTAATTAGTATTTTATTCTTAGACCGTGAAAATTAAACACAATGGAGTTCCTGTCCTTCTTAAAAAGGGAAAACCACTAGCTGTCCATCCACATTCCTGCCACAGTGGAGGCCCCAGAAGTTTTTTGCTAAAATTCTCGTATACTCAAAAGAGCTGCAGAGGCATCCTTTGTGAGCCAGCGGATGAGGCCTCTGGGAGGGCTTCAGGTAGGAGGTGGCAACAGCTTCTCAGTGGTCCCCTCACTCTGCTGTGGGGTGAGTCATTAAAAAATCATGGAATGTTTTGTGTTTAAAGGCACCATAAAGATAATCTGGTTCCAGCCCACCTCTTATGGGCTGGAACACGTTCCACTAGACCAGGTTGCTCAGAGCCCAAACTGAACTGGCCTTGAACAGTTCGAGGGATGGGACAGTCACAGCTTCTTTGGACAACCTGTTCCCTCACCACACTCTTCCAGTATCTCATCATCCTCACAGTGAGGAATGTCTTCCTAATATCTAATCTAATGCTGCCGTCTTTCAGTTTAAAGCCATTCCCGCCTTGTCCTATCGCTACATGTCCTTGTTAAAAGTCCCTCTCCAGGTACCCTCTTTAGGTACTGGAAGGCTGCCGTGAGTTTTTCAGGAAGCCTTCTCTTCTCCAGACTGAACAACCCCAGCGCTCTCAGCCTGCCTTCATAGGAGAGGTGCTCCAGGCCTGTGATCCATGGCCATCCTCTGGACTTGATCCAGCAAATCCGTGTCCTTCTTATGAGTCACTGCTGTAATGAGCTTCCCTGGCATCTTGAGTCCAGGTGGCTACACTCCAGACACCAGTGCCCTGAAGCCCACCTACAAATGACATGGTGTGGCCCAGGTGGGTCAGGATGCCCTACGTGACCTGACTTACATTGAGCAGCAGCACCTCTGGCCTTATGAAGTACTTTAGTACTGTGTGAAGTAGAAGAAGGTATTGGATTGGTTTGAATTTGGGTAGGACATGACTTCAAATAAAGATGTTAGGAATGAGAGGTTTATTACATTTTTTCTTCCCCACTTTTGGAGGAGGGAGGAATATTAATAGCAAGCAGCAGTACAGATGTATTTTTGCTTCTCAATCATCAGCACTTTGGGAAGAATACAGGCAAAGGACAAAACAAGAAAAAAGCAGCCACAAGATAGAAATGGCAGTAGGTGCTGAAAAGCACTGCCTTTGCCATTCTGCTATAGTCAGAAAAGTCAAAATCCACATCAAGAGTACAGGAATGAAAAATGACAGTCTCCTAGATTGAAGCCTGACAAAATTGCAGTGAAAATAAGCTAGCTTCAAGCAAAGCACTGCTTATCTACCACTTATCATGATGCTGACTCTTAAGATAAAAAGTGTGATACTGTATTTGGGGAGTGGAAAATTAATTTTTTTCATTAGCATGGCAATTTTTAATGTCATTATTTCATAATTACTCCACAAATTTTGGAGTAGAGACATCTAGCATTGCCAGTAGCTTTTTCATCTTACTGAATGGCACTGAAAAGGAATCAACATAATGAAATCCAAATACAAAATTAATATGAAATTGCCAAAGATTTGGCTTTTTTTGTTTGTTTTGTTTTGGTTTGATTTAAACAGATACACAGCCTTTGAGAAAAAGCGCTTTTTTTTTAAATTTATAAAAAATAATAAAAAGGGTACGGTTTCGTAATAATGCATGGAATAAGTTTTTGCTACCTAAAAGTGTAAAACACCAGAGGCAAATGCAACTTCAGTCTAAATCAGGACTGTGGAAGCACATGTGTGTGGCACCACAGGGCCAGATATATTTACTGCTGCTTTAATCTCCTTTACTGGCCTGCACATGGCCAATAGGCACAAACTTTGTTTTTTGACTTTTTTTATGTTAACTGTGCTTTTAGTAGCAGTGAATAAATCCAAAATTAGGAAAGAAATACCAAAACAGTTTTTTTAACAGTGTAAATAAAATGTAATTTAACATGGTAGCATACTGTGATTATAACCTGATGTGAAAAGTACTATATCAGCAAAATTATTCTTACTTTATATTCTGGGGTTAACATTAAATAGTGATAAGGACTCAAGGACTGAAATTGTGAAATATAAATTGTTCATGATCCCTTAAATAGTGGTGGTACTCCTTGCCACCCTTTTACCTGTGACTAGTTTGCCATTATAATCATGAAAAACCCCACATGGTCAAGATACAGCTATTTTAGTAACTCAGGTAGGCAGAACAGCCTGGAGTTTTGTTCTTTGGCATCGTGCTGTAGAGCAAGGAAATAGTTTATTTAAAAATGAAAAATCCACTTACTCATTCCTTGCAGAAAGTTGGTAGTTACCACTGATGCAGATTCTGGACAGAAATTACACAAATACACTTAATGAACCAGGTATTGTGGTGACTGTTGCTTAAAACCTGTTTCTTACACTATAATTCATGAGCAGATATTGGTAGAAAAAGCTTTACTTTGAACAGAACCAGAGCTGGAAAAAAATACAGGAGAGAGAAGTCTGTGATTTGGACAGAGAGGTTGGTTTGGTAAAACCAGAGATTACTTTGTATTTCTGTATGATGCTAGGGACAAGTAAAAGAAATTGATCCAAAAAGAAATGTACTTGAAAGCCCACTGGCAACAGGATCAAAAGGAAAGCAAATGGGAAATAAAGAGGAGGGTGAGGGAGAAGAGGTGCTCCATAACAATGTGCAGCAGCCTGTGGAGGGAAGTGGAGGTGAAGGAAGTGTCATGTTGTAGCTTCCCTTCAGATGTGAGTCTTAAATCTTTTTTTGCATTTTTTGCACATGAATTCTGTAGAATTTTATTTGCTTTCAAAAATCTCATCAGACACAAGTGCTTGTTGGAATATTTCTGACAGTATTCCTAGTGTTTGAACTTCATAGTTGTCATTAGTTCTTTCAACAAATATTCCATGCTGTTGCTTTTTCATAATTAGTCACTCTCAATCAAGTACATTTCTCAAGGACTTAAATTGTGAAATATAAATTCTTCATGATCCCATAATGAAAAGGCAGTTTTAAAGGTTTTGATTCTCAATATATGCTCCAGCTAAGAAAAGAATGTGGCTATGTGAAAAAGAACAAGGAGTCATGCTCCAAAATACTTCCATTTAAGGATAGGTTAGGGAATTTTTTTAATACCTTCTTAAGATATTAAGATGCTAGTCAATGCCCAAATACTTGAAAAACTTGGAATTGATTTATGAAAGATAGAAGTCTGTATCTTATTTGTGAGGTGAATATCTATATATCTGTCTGTTTATCTATCTGTCTATCTTATCTAGAGGTGATTAAAGCAAAGCTGTTCATTTGTTGGTATTTGTGAAACAGTATTTTTTTACTATATGTGTGACATCAGAGGGTCTCAGCATAGGAAGTGATGTGTGATTCTAGCAAACAGAAAAGCAAGCAAAGTGAAAGGTATTGTTCTACCCGGAAGTGAAGTCTGTATTGCAAGTGTTTTATTGTGTGCAAATCCAGTAATACACTTATACAGGAGCTATGAATATGCAGACCTCCAAAAGGTCTTAGAAGGATTTTGTGAAGAATTTAGATACTAACATCTTAACAGTTTGAGTCAGTGTCTTCTTAAGAACCCCAAGACCTCTGTAAAAACCCCATAAAAAACCAGCTCCCCTGCCCCAGGCAGTTGTATTGGCTGTTTTGGGGCAGAAACTTCAACTTGCTAGCCATGAGAGAGGAGTGCTGTTCTCCTATGTATGTTCATCACCCAAAAAAAAGTGTTTGGCATTTTGAATCCAGCTGGATCTAGGCGTCCGCTTAATCAGATTTATGAGCCTGTTATTGTGTTGTATAGATACCCTGCAGTTTCCCTTGGAAATATATAGATTCCCATAGTCTTTATGTTTTCTTTTTTCTTGTTATAGTACATGACAAGAAAACAGAAAATATGTGTCCTTTTTTTTTTTTTTTCTGTTGTAGTTACTTGTAGTAAATGGAGAAGGGAAGACTTCTAATTGAGATGTTCCACATCATTCCCTGGAATTCAGGGAACACACCTGCATTAGCATTTTGGTATGAATTAGGAATGGGCTTTGGAAGTAAAGTTCCCCATTGTCCGTGCTTGGATTCACATCATAAAGTGGTCTTGAGAACACAATAAGGACTTTTTGAGGGTAACGAGGCAATGTGCTTCAACCATTTCGAGATATTCAAATTCCCAGGCCCAAATCAAAATAAATCCAAACCCTTTAATAAGTATAGTGTGGATGTCGGTTTCTCATCAGCCATGCATTACCCTAAGGAACTGCTTCTATTGAACTGCACTGCTTGCTGCTGTAGATGCAAGCATGAATTTCTTCAAAGCTTTCTCTCTTTTAGCTACAGGGTGAGTCTGGGTCCTCAGCAGAGGCAGTCAGAATCACTGTGCTGCAGGAAGGTGCCTAAATTTGAGGCACTGAAAGCTCATATTAGCTGTCTAAAAGTAGGTGATAAAAATACTGTTCATAGTGTTTATATCATAAAGTGGAGCAAGGCAGTGCAGGCAGCAGCTGTGCATCACTTCTTACTTCAGTCTCCTCCGGTGAGTTATTCTCCCTTGGGCAGTATGTGATGGGGATTGCACCCCATCTGTGCTAATCCAGCTCTTGACTGTTTGTTGTTTTAGAGAGACATGATAATGTTACAAAAAACGAAACAATAGAAAATAGGCAAACCCTTCCTTTTTTTTTTTTTTCAAAACACACCCTTCTCCACACCTGCATTCAGCTGTTTGTAATCACGAGGCTAGTGCAAAACAAATACGTTGATCTGGTACTAGGACTACTAAATAAACTATCTAAATTGTTACTAGCATTGACTCCTGTTTTCTAGCATGTTCTCTCAAAAGCTGTTTGGTAAATCTTGTTCTGCTGTCAATTTAGATATTGTTTCTCTCTCCCAGAAAACACAGACCTCTAGGTTCATTCAAAGAATACTTTGTGAGTACACATTTCTCATGTCAAGGTCATAATAAATCAAGTATGGAATGGTGCAGACTTCAATGATGTACTTTTCTAGAACTTTCTGATTCTCACAGCATTTATAGCATATATTTCTACTTAAAACACTGAAAAATACTAGCTCATAGCTAAGACCAAGGAAAAACAAAAAGACAATATGCTGGCGTACTATCAGAAGTTTAGAATTGTAACATCAAACATTAAAAATCTAGATAATTACAATTGTTGCAGGAGCTTTGTTTGGCTCGCTTGTACCTATGAGTAAGGATAGTCCTAGAAGTATACTCATGCACAAATTCTCATACATGATCCCTTATTGTACTTAGACAATGAATTATTTTCTCCCTCTTACACTAGATCTTATTCAAATTCTGTTCTGAAGATAAGCTATAAATATTCTCACAGCCTCTTTTCTTACAATGACTATATCTGGAAACTTAAATCCTTTTATTTTCACAATTTGTCCTGAGATATTATTTTCCTTTTACATGTGAGAAAGAAATACATCTTTGAAGATTCAGATGCTCAGCTTGTGTTGTAAAAGTACTTAGCGTTTTGTATTTTCAGAGCATCACTAGCACTGGCTTTAGCTGCAGTCTCCAAGCAGATCTTCTGTATAACAGGCTCTATTGCATCTGGTTTTGGACACCAGAAAGTGATTAATGTAAATGGAGAATCATTTGTGAAAGTCTGGCTGAGATACAGGAACCTATAGGAAGAAGCATGCTACAAAGCAGTTCTGCATGGAAATGCTCTTGCCGTGATACTCATGAGATTATCCTTTTCTCTAGCTGCAACTCTTATCTCCATTCACTAAGCACTTTCCAAGTTTGGCAAAATAAAAGGCTTTTGTCCTACAGACTGAATACCACCCAATCTTGCTCACACTAAACCTGCTTTAGTCCTATACCATTCTCCAGTGTGATGCAGTTTCATGCAGGACAGTAGGTATTATTTTATTGTATGAATGTTGCCTTTCCTAACTTCTTTCACGATCTTTAAAGACTCCTTAGATGTGTATAAAAGTTACAGTGCAGGTGCCTGAATTTACACTTTTTTATTGCCATGTCATCTTTTTGTATAAAATTCACTCTACATCTGTTTCGCTGTGGTCTTCTTTCTGCCCGAAACACATCCTGGTTTGTTTAAAAAAAAGTCCTTTATGGATCTTTTGTACTTTGATGAATTTTCATGGTATTCTTATAGTAGTAGCTTAATGGAATTGTATTAAAATGAACAGGGAATATGACGGCATTCATTGAAAAATGTGAGCTGAGATGCACACTTAAGTGTTCTGTGACTTTGGCTGGTTGATAAGATTGGAGGATGTGCTTCAAATGATACCCAAACCAGCACCACTGCATACACTATGGCACTCTTGCCCTGGTAAGGTTAGGAGGAACCCTAGAAGGACATTTACAGGAGAGAAACCAAACACCTGGTGTAGAGTTTGATTCTTTTGAGCATCTGACTTGGATTCAGGTCTGTATATGCCTGAAGAGGATGGTTTGGGATTAGACTCACTGGTCCTCTTCTTCATGAAGTCTCTTCTGCTGCAAGATTGTTTGTCGCTGAGGGCCCAAGAGACAAATAATGTGAACACAGAGTTTGCATGTGGGAGTGAACTTGTCAGCAGAAAGACCAGGGAAGGCACGGTTGAAAAACGAATGTTTGGTTTATGTCTGAGCTCTTCCAGAGAGGGGAAAACCACAGTTTGTTCAGATCAAGTGGCAGCTGCTCTAAGTGTATTGAAGTGCCAGGTTCATATGGGACACAGACTTATTTTAAACACTCCACGAAAATGAGAACAGTTCTTCAAAGTTGAAAGCTAGAGCGTTCATTTATTTCAAACGTTTCTCTTGGAACGATTTAGTAGACTAGACTCTTTGCTTACTATTGAGTAGTTTATTATTGTTTCTGTTTCCTTCTGAGGGTTGCCTTGGATATTGTACTGCAAAGTTCAGAACTTCCCTGAAAATTCCAAGAGAGAGAGAAGCCTGGCTTATCTCCTTCTCCTTGCTGTTTAGTGAGGTTACAGCTGTGATTGAATTACATGAGATGAGCAATTGGCAAGGTTTAGGAGACATACCGTATCGTGATCCCCCTCACCTAATGCCTTTGACTTAGTACAAAACTCTCATGTATTGCTGATTACCACTTTTCCCATTTCTGCTTAAGAAGCTTTTTTCCTATTATTTTTTCAGCCTTGAGAAGTTTTTGTTTTCAGCGTTCTCAGGAACATTTTTCATTATACTGAAGTTTGGAGCATGTAATGCAGCTTCGATCCATAGTACCATGACCTTGCACCAGCCAACAATGTGGTGTCAGTAACTGGTGTCACTCAGCGGCAACAGATGCTCCTCCTTCACCATAGTTTTACCTGTCTCCACAGAAACTGATAGCTCAGATGGATTTCCCAGAAGCAGAGCTTTCGTGTTGAAGGCTTAATTTCAAATTATAATTCTGAAATGTGTGCGCTGCCCACATCTAATTCCATTTGTGCCTTCCCTGAGTGCTAAAAAATTTCATCTTCTCTCTTCTCCCTCCCCTGTCTTCTGACATAATTGTAGTAGCTGCTGCCCCAGTAGATTTCAAGGAGCATACTAGAGGCAAAAACCCAAGCAAACAAACAGAGCAAAACAAAATAAAAAACCACCCTAATACGTTTTTTCCCTTTAGCTTCCATCCTTAATCCCTATAATCATATACAACTGAATATAGGCAGAAACATCCTGAAAAGGCAGAACTAAATCAGAACTTGATGGTTTACTCTAAGACATGTATACAGCAGACAGTATTCCTAAAATAAACTACAAATCTATCTGGTTTTGGTTTTTTTAATTCAAATTTCTTAACCTATTTAATCTTTTCAAAGATGAAGTTAACTCATTGTGGTCTTCTCTGTATCTTTGCTAAGTATACCATCCTGTTGAGAGTGTGCAAGATGTGCATTGTAAGGTTACATAGTAAATAATTTTCTCTTTTGGTCTTGTTTCTTCTTGCTTAATAATTCCTAAAATTGCATTTTGTTTTTAACAGCTACTGGGCATGAAGAACAGTAATCAAAGGGTTTAAATTGACTATTAATACTAATGAAAGTTACAGCAGTCCATGACTGTCTGTGGTTAAGGCTCTCCCTTCTTGCCTTGCATATGCAGTACTCTGCAAGTAACTACTTTGAATTTCATGTGTCATTTCTTTGCCACGTGATTGAGTATTGTGAGATCGTTGTACGGCTCTTCAAAGGCAGTTTTATTTACTCCTGTTCTGGTTAATTCTTTACCATCACACTTTCTCTTCACTTACCATTCTCATTTCTCAGATGCTAAAAAAGAAAGTTCAGTGTCATGAGATCTGGAAGAAGTCGATGGGAATGCTTCCTTCTATGTTATGAATACTGACCGTTTTATTTCTAACATGCTTCCTGTCTGCTAGCCTGTTGCCAATCCAGAAGACACTCTTACCTCTCCTCGAGGCCACGATAGTCAGGTCTAAGGTACTTTTAAGTACGTTACCTAAAAGAAGGATTTTGGAAATTCAATTGCTTTTTGCAAATCATTTGCATCTTATACACACTTTATTTACTCTTTCAGAGAAGTAGTAATTTGTGAGACAGGACTTACTATCATGCATTCAACACTTTTATGTTCATTTGGTTCATCAGGCAAACTTCTGTTGATAAATCTGATACAGAGGTTGGGATTCCTCTTTTGGTGTTTATTAAATTCTGAGGGAGATTAAAAAGCCACCTCTCATAGATCTGCAGCCTTTCTCTGACACAGAGCTTGATTTTACTGACAAAAACAGTTGCATTATGTGCTTTCACATGTTCTAGACTAGTTTGAAGTGGAGTACAAGTTACAGGAGAGAGAGAATCGGAGACGTTTGAAGAATTAGGAAACCACTGTTTTGTGGACTGAGCATTACCAGAGGTCTCATTCTTCATTCAGAGGCATCTTATGTCAAACAGGAAGCTGAACTCGTTCTAATCATGATTAGGCAGAAGCAATGCAACTCTTTATAGAAAAGCCAGAACCGTGCACTAATCACCACGAAAAATAAACATTGTTTTTAGAAGACCAGTGGGACGGATTTGTTGTACCTACTTGAGTTAGCGCGAGAGTAGTAAGTGAAATTGCCACCCTGTGTTCCAAGCACATTCAAAGAAAAGCTTTTTTCTTAGAATTGCCAATATTAAGTTTAGTTTTAGGGTTGCTTCTTTTATTTCAAACCAGAAAAGTTAAGAACTTGGGACATTATTCTTGCAGACCCATGAAGATCAGAGTGAGCCTTCCAGAGATACCACTGTAAGGAGGTCCATTTGTCTAGAGAAGTATGGCCACAGTCTTCAAACAAACATCTTTTTTGAAGCTAGAAGCATTTACCAAAAAAATGCAGGATCACATTATTAATTCAGATGAATACTTGTTATAACTAATCTGGCATTAATTTTGAAGTAAATCCAAATAGCATTCTTCCTTTCAGGTAAGCATCCGAACTTTTCTAACAGCACTATCAATCTGACACAGAGAAGTCATGACTTCTGTTTGGAGATCTGTGGGGTGAATACATGGCTATCAGTACAGCAATTTACTGTTTCTGCTGTTGGTCAAACCAAGTAGAGGAAAATAGAAATTGTATATTACATAGAAAGTTTGTTTTGAATTTCCATACTAGAGTAAGAACCTGCTTTCCAAGCAAGATAAATCTTTCCAAGCTCATAACTGTGAAAAATTGCACCACTGTTGATTTATGGACCTCAGTGTGATGGAAGGTAGAAATGTATTACTGTGCTTACTTGGAGGTTTTCTTTCTTCAGCAACAAAAGTCCTCAGATCAGAAAGTTCTAGAAATGCTGTGTAGAAATACAGAGATTTATGTTCTGAAGTATTAGAAATCTTTTCCTTTTTCCTAAGGTTGTTTATTTGTTATTTAGTAACATTGAATTAACTTTGCTGTGAAAGTGCTGATACCAGGCCAAACTTCAGGGAGTGAGACATGGTATCACTTGTTTGATTTTGCCCTCTTCTTGTAGGGACCAATCTGTGTCACCCTTAAGAGGCTTGGGATTTTCTAAGAAAGGGAAATTTCATCGGTTTTCTGTAACTTAAGGTTTCCATACTTTAACCCATTTATTAAAAAAACCCCGCAGGTATGTGAGGCCCATTGAATAGCCCTACATCATTTTAATTCTTTTGAAGTGTCTGAAATGTTGGCACTAGAAGACTTATGCAGCTTTCAAATGTATGAAACTTGTAGATCTGCTTTCTCTGTTCCGGGGGGAATTTTATGACAATATCCAACTGTGGTGTGTTTGCTTGGTTGAAGTTTTTATTACATGGTTTGGATGTATGGTATTTTTTCCCCTGGACTTCCACCTTCCATCCTTACTCAATAATGCAATATGTTAAGCTGGGGATTTTGTTAGCCAGCATTAATAGTAATCTGCTTTCAGTGTGTTTTTATGTGGCTGCATTTGAAGTGCTGATAAAAAGTTATGAGTTCCACAAGATGAGGACATAAAAGATGCAAAATTCAATCCTCTACCTCCTGGTCTTTTAACCACAATATTATCTGAATCAAGGACACTATCATTATGTGCCATAAGACCTAGTATTTTTAAAGAGTACTTCCCAAAGTAATTCTGACAGATTTGACAGATGTAATCTTTTTACCTGGTCATCACCTACCAGGGGTTTTTAAACACTTACTTATGTCATAAGAAAATATTAAAAAGGAGGCCTAGCACTGTAGATACTACAACAACTATCGTGGTGGTCTGGGCTCTAGATGAGCCTTTCTCAGGAGTATTGCAGCACAAGCCAGTGAAAAAGCCACCGTGCCTACCAGACATTACTGAAAAGCAATTGCTGTGCCTTGCTTGTATCCTGGTACAACAGTCAGGGATGTGTCTTAGGCTAATGCAGAAAGGTTTATTGTGAAGGAGTCTAGTTAAGGCAGTTTAAAATAGTCTTGGAGCAAGATGCTTTCTAAGCACTGTGTAATTGGTGCTTTCATTACATAGCCCTCTATTTTTTTTTAATTATTTTATTTTATTTTATTTTATTTTATTTTATTTTATTTTATTTTACTTTATTTTGCTGTAAATGCTAAACCCCAAATATATAGAGAACACTGCTATAGGATTTAGTTGCCCTAAATCTTTTCCCTTAGCACCAGCACTGAAATTCATCCTTCTTGCTCAACATTGTGATAGAGCTCCCCCTCTCCCCCTGCAGCAGTCAGCTGAACGATCTTTCCCTCCTGGGGAAGAAAAACCTCTCCTTGTTTTGTTCTTTCTTCTGTGAGTATTAACTCTTCCCTTGCAGTCTTTCTTTTCTTGGGCTTCTTTTCTGCCCTCTGGTAAATATAACCTTGATCAGCATCCAGTCAGTTCATTTCCAGAGAGTCTTCTCTCAGCTTAGTCCTCAGCAACTTCTTTAATGCCAGCTCATGAAAACGCTCATTGTGCCTTGTTCATAGTCTAAAATAATTCTAAAATCATTCTTCAGGCACTGTGGGACAGTTATCCTCATTTTCCCTGTATTTGTGAGGGTAAAAGGGGTCATGGAGTGGGATCAGATATCCCTAGAGGGTGGAATCTTCACAGTCACACCCAACTTGTAGGGTTTTGGGACCACTAGACAGCCCTTGTATATACACTTCTCCTGAACCAAAATATCTTAGCCCAAGTCCTAGCCAGCAGGACCACATAACTCTGTGATTGAAATGCTCCCAACCAGTCACTGAAACTTAGGAAGAGATATCTATAGGTTTGCATATAAATATACATATGTATCCACATATATATCTAACTAATTATATATATCTATATATCTAACTGTGTATAGAATCATAGAATCATGCCTCTTCTATGAAGACAGGCTGAGCAAGTTGGGGTTGCTCAACTTGAAGAAGAAAATGCTCTGGGAAGACCCTAAATGGTGTTCCAGTACCTAAAGGGAAAGCTGGAAAGCTGGAAAGGGACTTTTTACAAGGGCATGTAGTGATAGGGCAAGGGGAGTGGCTTTAAGCTGAAAACAGGTATATTTAGATCATGTATCAGGAAGAAATTCATTTGTCTGAGGGTAGTGAGACACTGAAAACGGTTGCCCAGAGAAACTGTGGAAGTCCTGTTGTCACCGAAAACCAGAAAATAAACTCTCCAACCAGACTGTTAGGTTAGAAAGCTGACAGTACTTTATTCAGCACTGAGGTACATGGGGATCACTCCACCCAACATGTACACCAGTTGTCAAAAGTTTTAATTATTTATACATTTTAGCAACCAAAGGAATTTGTGTTCGATGGAATTAGTATTCACTGGATACAAGTTCTCATAGTAGATAGTATTCTATCTTCTACTGGTTAATGATTTTCCCACTTCTCATGCTAATTAGTTCGCATGCTCAGTTTCTCTCTTCTTTTGGGTTGGTGGGTTTCTTGGGTCAGTGGTCTGTGGGTTGGTGGTTGTAGATCCCCCCTGCCAGAATGACCTTTTACCCACTTGGAGCTGATTTCAGATGAGCTTCTTCCTTATTTTGGGAGTCCTGCCAAATGTCCTTGTTGGCCATAAATTCTGTATTCTTTGTGCCCATTATCAGAGTTGCATCCTTCTTTCCAAACTATGTTAACCTCCTCCCCAGGTCTCAGATCACTGGAGCATGTCAAGTCCTAAACTTTAATTTGTTGTTCTAACACATGGACATCACTTCAAGGTTGCTTTGTTGGCTTCTATCTGTTTCATGGACTAAATCTTGCTTCTTGTTGATTAGGTCCCAGCATTTTCACCCAATGCTGCATAGACTCCTTTTTAAAGAAATAGAATTATTTGGTAGCACCATCCCTGGGAGTGTTCAAGACCACACTGGATGGAGCTTTGAACAATCTGGTCTTGTGGAAGGTGTCTCAGTCCATGGCAGGAGGGGTTGGGACTAAATAGCCTTTCAGGTTCCTTCCAACCCAAACCATTCCTGTGTTTCTGTGATACCTACTTCATCAAAGAATAGGGTTTTCACCTGGGATGCCTGTGGCCACAGATCAGACACATTAGGAAGGACCTCCCTCACCAGGCTGAGAAAATAAATGGCTAAAACCCCTTTTTTTTACGGTGGGAAATACATCTGAGAAACTCTTCATTCTTTCCTGGACCTTCTTTCCCCTAACAAAATTTTTTTATATAGAAATCTTGTCTGCTTTTTCTCTGATGCTGGTCCCTTGCAGTTTTTTTAGTAGGCAGTCAGAGTTCCTTGCTGATTCCCAAAACCAGCAAAGAGTTTGCTGTAGGTTCAAAGCTGGCTCCCTGCCAAACTTCTTTAAGGGACGCAGGTGCAGTGCTTCACTGACCATTACTGAAAACAGGTTAACTGTGGAGGATGGATCTCCTTTAGTAACAAAATTACCAATTTTCAAGTACATAAATTCTTTGAGAAGAAAGGGCTTTCAGCTGCAGTGAACTTGTGAGCAGCAAAATGCATACCTGTGATAGGGACTGTGCAGGCAGAGTGAGTACAGTGATGTGTTGTTTTCTCAGTGTAATAGTGTTTCATTCACTGGAGCAGCAGGATGGATGCTACAGCTGGTGACTGCAGAAGAGTGTGAGGTTAAAAATTGAGTGAAATGACTGAGGTCAGGTAATGGGACTGAGATCAGAAAAATTAGATCTAGTTAGACCAGTTTTTTGCTAAAAGGCTGGACAGGATTTAAAGGATTTAAAGTTCTTGGGGCGGGGGGGGGTGTAAGTTGTACACATCTCAGAATTTTATTAGCTTCTTTTAAGCCTTCTGTCATACACTAGCTCAGCTTTTAAGTATGCTCTCTACTTCTGTGCTGTGTGCTGGAGAGATTTTCCTCCATATTGACAGGAAAGTATTGCAAAATGCTTCTTCTTTCCTTCCTATTTTTTGTTGTGCTGATTCTTAAAACATCCCATTCTAAAAAAATGTATTTTTTATTCCCTGGATGCCTTTAAAATAGTACATTGTGGGGCTGGACACTTTTAAGTGTTTCAGTACCTGTGTACCACATTCTTTCATCAGGAATTTCTTCTTGTTTGTCAGGTCACACATGCACTGTTTTCTCTTTAAGGACTAAATAGAATGTCTTTAAAATGTAAATGTAGTGGGACCTAAATACAGAATGATACATTAATTATATACAGAATTAAGACTATGCTTAATAAGAGCAAACTTCCTTGCTTGTTACAGCCTCTCTGAAGATTTCATTGCTCTTGCTTTTGTGTCAATACAAACTCTCTCCCTATGAATTGAAGCTTATCTGCAGACCTTTTACAGTTTGCTTACATGGAAGACATTGTCTCTAAGTAAAAGCTACTGCTTTCCTTCTCTGCTATCCCTGAGCTAGAATGTTCTGTCTGTTTACTCACCATGAGAAAAATGCTCTTTCTTCTTCTCTTTGCTGAGACCCGTGGTGATGACTACCCCTGGCACTGAGAAAGAGGTGAAGGAATTACTATAATTTCTTCCCAAGGTTCTTGGAGTAATGCTTCAGTGGCTGCTTCAGAATTGTGAAGTTGTGTTCCAGCAGTGCCTGATGGAGACACATGTGCTTAATTCGTTAGAGAACCATTCCTAAGACAATTTATAAGGATTTCCCTGGGATCAGTGGACTTAATAATATGCGGTTCATTCACAGAAAAGTGAATTTTGTGCCTTTTCTTTTGTATTAAAAATATAATGACTCAAGAGAGGTTTTAAGCATTGGCATAATACGTGGGCTTGGGGTTTTTTAGGTCTTTATATATCTTTAGCTTTTATTGCACCTTAGACAAATGTCAAAGCAAGTGCGAAATCTCAGACTGGAAAAATAAAAAAAATAATGTAATAGCAAAACCAAGAAAGTCTGAAGGTGTAAAGATTTGTGCAGTGTACATAAATGTAGGAAAAAAATTTAATCTTGATTAACTATCAGTGATGCCAGTGTTGTATCTTTCCATATTTTATTTCTGAATATTGATAAATCATTTTAGTGATTGGGAACCCTCGCCTTCAGTCACTGTTTTGCTTCTGTATATTTCTTGGGAGTGGTTCAGTGAATTAGGTCCTAAAAGTTCATCCATTTTTGTCTGGTAGCTTTTCAAACCAGCAAGTCCACAATCACAAGGATACACGAGGAAGTTCCTTGAGTCTGTCGACAAAGTTAGTGCATGTCATACTAAGCCACTTGGGAAACCCACCCTGCATCCCCTCCATGTTTCTTTAGGTTAATGCTGGTGCAGTTCAGCTGATTGCAGTAGATGGAGGAGAATTGCAGGGCTGTTGTAAAGGCTGTGGTTTCAGCCAGTGCCTCTCTAAATGATAATGTTACCGGACAAGCAATATTAAAACAAGGCAAAACAAAGCAAACCTCCTTCTCCACCAACAAAAACCATTTAGGAACACAGATTTCTCACAAAATTGAAGTGATGATCTAATGGCAATTTTTACAGCAAGACAGGGGATAAAACATACCCTAGGTCTACCTTTAGATCCCTTTCAAAACTGCTAGAGAATATATGTAATTTCAACCGCATTTTCTGCGATTGCTCGCTGTGAGTAACTGCACTCCTTTTAAATGGGAACAAACTCTATCCCTTCATATACATGTGCAGTTCCCAGAGAAAGCAATGTCTTTATATAAAAGTGGTTTCTTGAAAAGGTTTTCATGTTCTGAGAGGCTTTGAAAGAAATGGTTGATGAACCATTACTGGTGACCTAAAAGCTGTGCTTTCAGGATGGAGGTTTCAAAAGCTCTTATTGAGGACCTCCATAAAACTTGTGGGAACAAAAGTAATTCTGTTTTTAAAATCTGCCCTAAACCTGTGAGCTTTCCAGGTACTATGGAAGAATGTGATTGGGCTGTTTTCTGCCCAAGAAAAGCCTGCGTGACCCCTACTGGTATGCCCTTACTCTGTCTTGGGGCATTTCTGCATTCTGCGAGCAGTGCAGAAATGGGAGTTGCGTCCAGCATCCAAGGACTGTCATAAAATTAAAAATTAACAGTTGAACTCATGTGGAATCAACTCAATTTTCAGTTGTCTGCTTCTGTCCTAACAAGCAAAGAGTGTCATTCCTTCATGAGAATGAATATCTACCGTAATTGCTTTAATTAAATGGTACTAGATCAGTAGTCATATAGGATCAAACCACTGCCATATTATACATTCAAGGGCATATAGACATTCAAAAGAGCCCTGGGCAAAAGTTGAAACTGTGGTCTTTTCTAAATTGTTATTTGTTATTAGCATCATTGCACAAAGCTCACTGTGCCGCCTCAAAATATTGCAGACTGTCATTTCTTCCTCCTGAGCCTCATCTCTTGGGCAGCCCTGGGCTGTATTTATGAGATGGGTTTTTTCCTGGTTTGGTGGGGTTTTTTTGTTCATTTGTGATTTTTTTTTCTTATTTAAACTTCTCAGTTTCCTTTTTCTAACTTGAAATGTGGTCATTGCTATAGAGCCAGTGGAGTGCATAGTGGAATGGCCACTTGTGGTTGGATTGAATAATATCTGGGAGGACAGGGTGAGGTCCATTTATAAATTACAGCAGCTTGAAAATCTTCGTGTGTAATAGCTTGGGAAATACAGCAGATGTATTGCCCAAGTTCAAGAGCAATTGATTAAAATACTATCAAGAGAAACATACTTACGAGAGTGCAGTAACTCTTGAGTCAGTGCTTAAATTCTATTTTTCTGACTGCTGGATCCAACTGTTGTCTCTCATTTTCTATATGCATCATAAAAGCTGCATGATTGTGTTGCTGTTTCTCCCAGCCTGACAAAACCTGGAGCCTTGGTTAGTGACACTAGGTTTCATCAAGTTCCAGATAATAAATGTATCATGCAATGAAAGGAGCAATCGGTACCTGCTACATAGATTTTGTAACGGTGGCATCTTTCATTGCTACACTATGATTTCTACAAATCTTTTAATTTCTTCTCACACTACCTGAAGTATTTTATCTCCTGCATTATATATTGGGTTTAAAATACTGTATTAATAAGTATTTAAATATTTTATAAACATACGAGCTTTCCAGTTAATATTGTTCTTGCTCTTTCTGCTAGTTGACATAGATTGTTCGCCCTTTCTAGACTGGAGAACACTCTAATTCTTAGGATTAGACACATGGGCTCCAGTGCTCAAATGGGATCCACAAAGTGCAGAGGTTCCATGGAACTCAGTAAACCTGTTGCTTACGCATGGGGGAATGATGCTGGCTGTGGACTGCACATCAGCACCCATCCCTCACCTATCCTTCCTTTCTAAGTCAGGTTGAATTGAGTATGCAGTAAGTTAAGCACAGTATCCTACAGGCCTCAGTGTCTGTAAAAAGCCTGCCTGCAGATTCCTCTTTCAAGTGCCACTGCCAATGTCACTGCTTTTATTCCCAGAAAATATATATTTTATTCCAAGCCTTCTGTACTTTTCATGACTGCTAATTTTGTCTTTTATAATGTTGTTATGTCATCTATTTCTTTGGATGGCCTTTTTAAGGAGGCTGGAAATAAAGTTGCCTTTGCCGTCATGAGAAGAATTTTAAAGACCCAAGAACTTGAAACACCCACAAATAATAATAAGATTTGGCTACTGAATGCTGAGCATAGCCACTGACTAATGTTTAAATATCAAGATCAGAAATTGTGTTAGCAGCTCTTTATCTTGTACTTGAGAAAGTATAGGCTACAAGGGTGAGAACTGAGGGCAGGACAGCATAGCTGCTGGGGGGCAGACTTGGAGTCAAGGGCTTTAAACCTGCCTCTAGGAGCTGTCTAGTTCCTTATGCTAACCAGCTACTGAATACATTTCATAATCAGTTATCGCAGAAGGAACTGGAGCATACTTCTCTCCCACACAGCTGCTCTAGCCTCGAAGCTACAGAAGTATGCTCTTTGTTTTTTCTTTCTCCTCTTGACTAAGGAAAGGCTGGAGGGGGCTCTTTCCCAGCCAGAATAACGTACAACCCATTTGTGGGGACACTTTCCAGGGAAATCAGATGTTGCAGATAAAGCTTCAGCTCTCCCACCTCAAAGAAGCAGTGAATCCATTAGACAAGCTTATGTAGGGGACCTGAAAAATCAGATGGATTTTTACCAGTGCTGCCTGAAGGAAAAGAGTGATCCCAAGCACATTTTCGAAAGAAGGAGTTTCTTCATCTTAGGAAAGTTGTTTAGCTTTTATATCTCTGTAGAGATCTAGAGAGGGATAGCACTTAAGATATATATGGGTCTCCTTTGCTAATTGCTGCCTACTTTTGGGCTACTTCAGCACAGTTCTCTGAGGTTAATTGGATCCTCCATCAGCCTGGATTGAGCATCTACTTCTGTCATAATACAGTGTACAGTGTGAGGAGCTGTGCCTCCCATACCTGATTTCTCACTCGGGTCACATAGCCTGATGCTTTGCATAACCTGCAGAGTAGCAGGAGACAGGCTGAATTGCAGTAGCCTGAAGAAAGGAGCTAAACTCTCATGTCTGAAAATATCCTAAGTATATCCTTGAATCAGAGTATATCCACTGAATCAGGATCCTGATTTTTTTTTTTTTTTTAATGCTATTCTGGCTGAGATGTATATCCATCCATAGCAAACTTAAGTCTTATTGATGATTGGGATGCTCTTAGTTATTCCTTATGGATTACACCAAGGCAGTCTGTTCTTGTATAATGCCTGCAGACTACAAATTGAAAATCGGCTCAGCAACATTCAGCTACTGAAAAACAAGGGGAACCAGCACTTTGTTACATTTTTAAAAGTGTTGGTTAACACTGTACTTCAGATGTGCTTGATCATGATCCAGTGTGTCATAAAAATATCTAATGAATTCAGTTCTTCATGGAAGGTAGGCAGGAGATTATCAACTTGATTTTTGTGTTTCTTTTAGCTAAATGCTGGCTTCTCAGCATTCCCAAACCTGGAAAAAAAATCTGTGGATGTATTAAAGGGAAATTTTAGGCACCCAGGAACTTTCAAATAGTATAAATAGATTGCTTAAGTAAACTTTCATCTGAGTTCAGGTCTTCTGGATTACTGTCTTGTCTAAAGGCAACTCTGTTTTTTTACTGAGGTGACTTTAAGTGCTTGATATCTTTCTTCACTTCTTTTAGGTTTTTTTTTTCCTTTTGGAGTGACATGAATTAACCTTAGACCATGCCTACAAATGAGTGAATTAATACCTAGACTATGCTGCTAATGGTGTTGCATTTACTGCTGAACTAGGAAGGAGAATTAGGTACCTTGGTGTCTGGCTGTCTGTGATCTGGCACCAAGCTTAATTGGACAGCAGCAGCTCCTTGAATTAACAAGTCCTGCTGGCAGCACGCACCTGATTCCCAGCATGAGCAGAGGGGATGCAAGGGAAAAAAGATCTGACAAAAAAAAAAAGTTGCTGCAAAACAGAGGGAAAACGAAGCTCATTTTTTCCCATTCTTTTTTTTTTTTTTTTTTTTTGCCTTGATAATTATTAGGTTGTGATCAAACATTAACTACATTTCAGGAGCTGCTAGCTGAGAAATACTTTCTACATTTTGAAAATTTTTGGCAGAAGTCTCGGAATTTGTATCCGTCTTGTGAAATCTTGGAACAGAACAGTCTTATTTATAGTAAACACTAACAGAACATTGGATATATAATGAACAATTATGCTACTTTTTGCAACAAAACTTTTCATACCACTTTCTCTAGTCGATGCATGCATTTTGACAGTGAATCAGTGAGTATTTGGTGGTGTTTTTTGAAGTATTTTTGACACAGGCAAGGAGAAATTATGGCATAGATAATTATGCTAGACCATCTCAAACTAATCACTCAAGAGCTGTAAAAATGGTTTTGGTGGGGGAGTCCCAGTTCTTTAACCATTATGTGTTTCCTTGGCTGTGGAATATAGGAAATGAAAATGATTTTCAGCCTTCTGTCATTTTTATCTGCATGAAAAAGCTGAATCATTCAATATGTTTAGTTAGTAGCAGCTAAATGTGATGCTCATGATCGCCTTCCTGTATCTGTGTTTGTGTGTGTGTGTAGGACTTCTGAACCTGGTAAAACTGTAAATGTATTTAAATGTAGGAAAAAGCTGTCCATCCTTATAGTAACTGATAAACTTTCTATTCCATCTATTTACTCTTTTTTGCTACAGTATGGATTTTGTATGCTTTTGGTTTTCATTTAAACTGTTCCTCATTTTTGTTTAATTTTCCCCCCCTCATCAGCCTGGTATCTTGGCTGTCTAGTTAAAAGACAAAAGGGCTAAAAGAACCAAAATTGAAGAGGACCAGTTTCTTGTGGAATTATGTCCCTTGGTTAATAATTGAATTATAGAGGTCTTCTTTTATCTCTGAATATGCATATATTCTGGTGATGGTATGCCGGCTGCCACACTAGGCAGCAGAAATGGGCTGATAAGATTGTTAGCACCCTGCATGTTAACATGAGGATCCTGCTCTCTCTCTCTTCTCTCCAGCAGCTGCCGCTTTCAAAATTTATAAGAGTGTAACTATCTTTGAGATTTCTATCTCCTCAGTCACATTTAGTGGAAATCAGGCTACTTAGTTCAAAAATTACAAGGAGAGGACACACAGACTGTATTATATTGTTGCTCAGTCTTGTTTCCATAGGAAACCAGGCTAAAAACAGCCTAAAAAAAGTCAGCTTTATCTTTGGCCAAAAAAAATCGCCTCCCAATTTGTATGCTGTAGATCATAAGATAGTTGAGGATACTCCAGAGAAATTAAGGTAAATTACTTTTATTGTATGCCTAATCACACATCACCTTCTGTTAAAAAGAAGCTTTTTACCTGACCAGGAGTAGGTAGGAGTCATCCAGCTATGGAGAGCCTTTTCTGCCCAAATGTCTCCATGCTGTCTCTCATGGATGAAGGCTGACATGTTGTTACGTGCATCTGTGAATAGGAAAAGTAGATGAAGGAAGGGAGGACTACAGAAAGGTAAAACATTGTTTCTTCCCTACCTGCTGTTGAAGGAACAAATAAGTCTTTTCTTCTGCCTGCACTCTGCCTCTGTTCAAAGCTCCATTTCCCTACAGGTGTGCAGGGAACATTATTAAACTAATTGGAAGTACATTATGAAAGAAATCGAAGGTGCAACCTTCCAGTTTTATACTGCAGCAAGAAGAAGCTTTGCTTGTAGGATTTAACTGATACATAAGTCAAAATGAAAGAATGAATATTTGGCTAATCATAAAAGAACTAGCAAAACCCAGCATCCCAGAGAGATGCATGATTCAGGAAACAGAAACTTAAATGAATAGTTTCACCTTGAAATAATATTATATACAGAATAGTGTTGAATTGTTTAATAACATGACTTCAGACATCTCATAGCATATTTTCAGGAAAAAAATTACCACTGCTTTAATGGTAAAAATGAAACTGGATTAAAAAGCAGTCAAAGTCTATGTGCCAAGTACAAATAAATCAATAAATTAGAATACCTTAACTTGAACAGTACAAAATTTGAAGAATTTTGGCTTGGCAGGCTTGTTGAAAACTTGTCTAAGTGCTAATTTGTTGTCTATTTTTTTCTGGGAAAAACATTTTTTTTCTGGTCTGATAATGAATTATTGAGTCTTTGGGTAAGTATTGGTCACTCAAGTCTCAAAAAAATTAACATACATTTTATGTCCAGTACATGTAACAGGCAAGCTGTACACAGACCGGTTACTACCCACAAATACACGCAAACTAAAGGCTTAGGAACCTGAAAGCATCCCTGTATTTTTTAGAAATTCAAATAATGATTGTTTCTATAGTAATACATTCGGAAGTGTAAAGTTCTGAAAATGACCTCGTACACGTAAGCAAAAACTCTCTTAAATTGAATGCAGCCATAGATAACCCATCTAGTTGGTATTAGATGGGCTGAGTGCATAGGTTGTTTAAGGGTTAAGCATCAAGCCTCACGTGAGTTACAGTTACCTCAGCTCCTTCTGCAGGCAGCGGAGAGAAAGGGGCATCTCCAGAGTGTGGCTCATCCCGTGCTAAGTGTATGACTGGCATAAATGTGGGGAGAAGTGAAAAAGAGAGATAATCTCATTCTGAAGATAAGGAGTATTTTAAAAATTTGTCACTGATCTTAAAGCATGTGATTCACCTTCAGAGCAGGATTTGAGACACGTGGCGAGTTGTGTTGTGACATTTGCAGCATATCACATACAACCACATTAAGATGTTTAGGCAGTGGCATAGGAACTGGGTCAGGTGAGGGGATTTTTTTTTTCAGCATTTTGAAAATGGACGAAGGTTATGACAAGATGCAGGTAGGGTATATCTTTCTCTCCACTTTGCTCAGAGATAGTTTGATTGGCTTACTGAGTTCTAAAAAGCCTTTTTCGCTATTATTATTTAATCAGGCTTAGTACTAGCACATACTTTCAATGGCAGTTTTACTGTCTGAGGAGCAGAGTCTGATTGCTGATTCCCACAGTAATGTATTCAAGAGATGATGTTATGACAGCCGCCATTTTTATTTCATTGATTGAGGACAGTAATGAGGTCAAAATCATACATCTAAAACTGGTTCATTTAAGCCTCTAATGAGCTGTGTGATATGAAAACTTTTTCCATGTCTTACAGTATAGACACTGTGCAGTAGGAAAAATACAGATAAGCAAAACATCTGAAAGAAGTGCATAATTTCTAAAGGCTACTGAAGTAGTAATGTTTTGAATTTTTTAACCATTCTAGTAAATCTGTGGTTGGTCAAGGACTTGTGGTGCAGTAACATGAGGCTGCAATGCCACGTTGGCTTGCAGCCAGAAACGATTCGCCATCATCACCTGAGGAAGGTATGTGCACTGAGGCACAAGTTTATGGAATTTGTTGGTGCCCACTGGTTACACTCTGTATGGTCAGGGGTCCACTGTTTGGAGACCTGGGAGATGCTGATCAGAAAGCAATGCTGTTTAGAGTTGCAGTCTAATTTAAGATGTGATTGAAGAGGTAGAAAGTGCTCCTAGGAGGACAACTGAGGGCAGGAGGCTTCCAGTACCAGGGAAACAAAGCCATGAAAACTAGTGCTGTGCAGCAGTATCACGTGCATGTTTTTATTCATTTACTTATCCATGTGCCATTTTTAATTAGTTTTCAAAGTTTACTGTAAAATTACAGGCCCTTACTTATTTGTATCCATTAAGAGACAAGTGTGTTCATCTACCAAATCAATATGTATGTTAATTTCTCAGGTATATCACTCATCTCTTATGGGATTGCATTCCCTTGGTGTGGAGTTTCTGGTGGGCTGGTATGCCAGCTATCGATACTAAACTGGAATACATAAACTTTAGTGCATTGCAGGAGAACTCCAGATGTGTGTTACTGTCCTAAGCTTGTCTTGAAACAACCCTTCCCTTGGTTTGGTATCTTGCTTCTTGAATTTATAGGATGTAAAACAGTCTGTGAAATTAATCACAGATAAAAGAATTGCAGTTCAGCTTGATTTTGTAGGCTAAAATCCGCATTTATTCATGCAATGTCACAGCTACCCAGGAAGTTTGGTCTGCTGGTCCCAACATACCGACGGTTTCATTCACGTGTTCCAAATCTCATGAAGAACAAGACCAGAAATTAGTTTTATTTAGTTGACAGTTTTTTATCTAAAAAATCTTAAAAGTAAGAAGATACTAAAAGATCAGTATCTTTCCATTCTTAATAATCATAATAAGATTTATTAAAAAATCCCCAAAACCAAAGCAAAACCAACCACCAAACCCACAGGCTTGAAATTTCTCCAAGTAATAACACTGTCAATATTGAATTTGCCCATATTTGTCTATAAAATTATTTCATATGTTTTTAACCATAGTATTTTATTCTTTATTATCTTGTCTTCCTGTCACTGTTTTTCCCTGTCTTCTAAGGAGATCTCAATCTCCTTATCCAAAGTTTTTTCTATCAGTTTGATCTGACATTTTTCTTTCTCTCAATAACTCATCTTTATACTTTTTTTTTAAAATGTGTTTCAGGTAGATATTCTTGACACATGTTGTTTGCCTCTCAAATGCCAGTGTGGAGAACAAATTAAAAACCATTTAAATTAATGTTGATAGATGAAGGTCAACAACTGTTTCCCTCACCTATTTTCTTTGGCTGATATACTGTAATGCAGATTAACTGTTTCAGCACTGGGTTTCAAAACAATTCCATTATGTTCCAATCCTGAAACCTGCTTTTTGCATTTAAAAAAAAATCCCATTGAATCAGTGCCAGGTTGATTGTATTTAAATCTCAAAGAGGTCTTCTGAAAGACTGTCTTGCAGTGTAGAGCCAGGCTGTCACTGCTGTTTGTGTTATACATGCCTCACTGATTTTTGTGGGACCACAAATAATAAGGCATTGGAAGATTTCTGTCCTTATGCAGCACACCAGCCATTATTACAGGACCATTCTGTTTATTTCAGCCTCTTCCAGTGCTTTCTGCGTCCAGGTTACCAGCCTGACCTGCCACAGAGGCCAAGCAGCAGTCACCCCCTCTCCTCAGGAGAGCCTGGATACAGAGCAAAAGAAAAGGAAGTAGCCAGTACCATTGTGACAGAAAGCTACAAGACCAGAAAAAGCCTTGCAGTTTTGGTGGTGATGTTCTTTCCCCATTGCCAATTTTTCTTTTTGAAAACTTGTTAATATTTGAAGATAATTTGTATCTTTGTCCTTGGCTCTCCATGCCTGGGAGAGGAGAGGGAAAATTATGACCATTTTGAGCCAAGCTCCCTCCAGGCCTGAGAAGAGGCCCAGGATCATTATGGAGGAAGGTGGGTATGTTGGGTGTGGATGTAGATAGCTTGAATGTTCCCCGGTGTGGAGCATCCACCACTACTCTGGGCAACCTGTTTGAGTCTTCACCACCTCATTTTCAATTTATTTTTTTTTCCGTCTATCTAGTCTGAATCAACTCTCTTTTAATTTAAAACCACTGCTCCTTGTTCTATTGTTACAGGTTCTACTGAAGTCCTGATTAACCACAGTGGCTTTGAATGAGGGCCCATTCAGGCTCTGAGGGACTTCCTGGAACATCTAGTTGTCAAATTCATTTCCACAGTGTGTGTCAGGAGAGAAATCTTCCAGAAGAGTTTGTGTTTTGTTGAGAGGCAGTACTTTTTTTCCTAGGGACCACAAAAAGCAGCTTTGTTGACACATTTCAGTTTGCTGCTGCTCCAGAGTGTGAAGTGACAAGTTATCCGATGAGACCAGAGAAGAAATTCATAAAGCTATTGCATAGCAAATCTTTTCTGCCTCTCCCGGTCTGATTTCAATCTGGAATGGAATATCTGAAAAACTGTTGCATACTTAAACAACAAACCTCAACCAGATAATAGGTTAAAGATTTTTTTTTTTGTTGAAAATGTGTTGCAAAAATTTGAAATTTCTGAAAATAAGGAATTTCATAGAAAATGTCAAGCAATACAAAGGCTGGAACTTCCCATCTCCATTAAGTAGCTCCAAGAATTTGCTTTTAGCCGTGTCTCTACAAATAATGAGAAATAGCACAGAAGGTTAATGACAGTGCCATTATCATAGTGCTGATTATAATTGGATACACATTAGAATAGCTTCACACTGTGATTAGCTGTTCAGATTTGGATTATTAGAGGTTTAGAGTTTTTGAATTTTACAAAGGTTTACTATGGTAGTTAGTTGCTTTCTGTGACATGTTTTTCATTGGTTTACCAAGATTTAACAGAGAGAAGTGAAACAAAAAATGTTCATCCTTTATGCAGACTGCTGTTATTTCACTTTCTGTTTATACACTTATAAAAGCGTCAGAGTAGTAGACCAATAAAAAACCCTTTTGTATTTTACAAGTTAAAGACATTTGGAAAATTACTGCATGCCAAATCACTCTTAATAACAATATGTACTAGTTGTAACAAGATTATTACAAGGCTTCTGTTAATGATTAGTCCACTTTCCAGCTCCTTTGAACTTGCTTTTAACATGTGGATATGCATATAAAAATTGGTATTAGTAAAATCTTTCTTGGTTTCTAAGAATTGCTGGAGAGAGAGGGACTAAGAGAGACAGGTGGCTCTAATATTGGCACAGTTTGTATTTGATAGTCACATGTCCTCCAGCACTGATCTGGGATATAATTTTTTAATGTATTCAGCATAATACAGAGTAGATGTTTTTTAATAAACATGGAAATGCTTTTCTCAAATGTTTCCTTGCAGAATTTTAATTTAGTTATTAGTAATTCCCTGAATCCTTTAGAAACCACTATTTTTTAGCTACCGTTAATCTCCACGACTTTCTCTTCAGACCCCTGTTTTCCAAGGGGAATTCTGAAACCTAGCATAAAGTTTTAACAGCCTCATTGAAAAACTAGTACTATACAATACATTTAATTTTTACCTATCCTCACGAAAGCGATACTTCATATGAAAAAGTATAATAAACTGTAATTCTTTAGTGAGAAGACACTATTTTTCTCATGCAAACCCACTTTAAAATGGAAATACAGTCCTTCAAAGCATTTTTGTTAATAGTTTTTTGTACTTCAGAGGAGTATAGGGAATGCATATGAGGGTCAAAGAAAATTTTAAGCATTTGCTAAACCCCACTGTATAACTAGATCCTACCTCCTGAATAAGCATGTCCAGTATCTACCACAGCAGGAAGATTCTGCAGTCCCTTTGGTAAATACACTGTTGTATTTTAAAAATAATGAGCACATTTTACCCACTTACACTTTTTTATCCTTCATGCTTACCCCATTGTCATGGTTTAGGAATGACACTCCAAGACACAAGCTGCTCCTCCAACCACCCTCCTGTGGGAGAAAAAAGGCAGACATTATGGGTTGAGGTAGAGCAATTTACTGGAAGCAGCAATGAGATAAGAAAACAAACGGTAATAGCAACAACAGTATAACAAAAGTATACAAGGAGAGGGTGATTTACATGCAAAAAAGGCTCACCAAGCCTGGGACAATGAAAAACTGTGGTGGACAGGCCCTACATGATCGATTGCAATCCATGCAGCTTCTTCTTGGAAGTGGGAAAGTCCCTTTCTCCTGCCCCTGCCCATGGCACAAGACGTTACTGAACAACGCAAAATCTTGGCCCTGCCCACATGGCTCCAGGCTCCGCCCACTCATGCCCCCTCACCCTGTCCTTGGCTGAAATGAAGACACCCATTCAACCAGTGTGGCTATCAGGCAGAAGTATTCCAAACAGAACGCATTATGAAAGAGTACAGACTCTTCAATTTGATTTCTGCTCCAGGTGTGCCCAGCTTTTGTTTGGCTGCCTTTTTTTTTTTTTTTTTTTTGTTTCGTTTTGTTTTGCTTCATCATCATGTTGCCATCTCCTAATCTTCTGGGCTGGGTTTCATAATGAGTCACCTAAAAGGTGAGCATCCTCTCTAAAACAGTAGTTGAAGGGGAAAGAAAAAGACAGACATCTAGTATGTGTGATTCATCCCACCCAAGATTTCAGTTTTAGTTCAGTATGAATCATGAGCTAAAGATACTCTCCACTAAATGCAGAGAAATCCTTCATGACTGGCTGAGGCCAGACATCTTTTAGATGTCTGAACTGGATAAGTTATATGTGATGGTCTGTGATCACTTGTACACAAAGACTTTTTCATGCTTTGGTTGGTCACAAAGAGCGTTCTCTTGTGCAAGAAGGCCGTAGATATACCTGTGTAATGTATTCTGCCAATGAAAAAGTTATGCAAGAGCCAGAGCATCATTGCCTTTATTCTTGCATCTCTGTTCCCTCTTCACAAGGCCATGCGGCACCAGCAATGCTGGGATTAAGTGTCAGTCTACTGAAAACATAATTACTGTCAGATTTTGAAATAGCACACTACTCCTCTAATAAAATAAATTTTTCTGTATATAGGGTTTCCCTCCAAAATTAGTCTTGGGATAAAGTGGTGGATTTAACCTAACATGACAGCCTGCAAAGGGATACATGGGAAGATAGAATCCTGCTGTCATTCTGAATAACTGAATTTAATACAAGGAATCTGCATCTAGAACTCTCTGATTGTTTTCACAGTTTTCAAAATTTTCAGTCTTAGTGGTGCCTCATGTTGCAGAAACATTTATGAATTTTCCCTAATGCTTTATATATTATTACCAACCTAAAATACACTCTTTTCAACTTAAATAATGGTTAGACTGTGTAAAATAAAGTTTTAACATTGGCCAATATTCAATAAGTTACTAAAATTTTTATTTTTTTTTAACTCTTGGAGAGCTCATTCTTGTCTTTATGAGCCTGGCAGCTTGTTTAAACACTGCCAGATGATTAACTAGCTTCCCAATTAAAATCAGCACTTGATAGTTAAATGCTGATACTAAATTGATAACCACTTACGATGTGAAATGACCTTGCAGGTTCTATACATAGAACAGCCTTCCTTGTACTTGATGATGACATTATAAAGTATTGCTGTTTTAGAATTTGGTATATTAGAAGCAAGAATTTTTATCTCAATATTGAAGCATTCATTAGATATAGGAAGAATTTCCTGTAGAATAATCTCCAACCATAAGCATTATTCATAATATTGAAAGTATGAAGTCTTCACAGACTTCATGACATACGACCCAAAGGAGTTACAGAGGACAAAGTTGAAGTCAGTGCGTACTTTTGTGCTGTGGGATATAATATTGTAGATTATAACTGTACATGCTTCAAGATTTGAATAGAGAATATCATTCTTTTGGGCAATATTATCTATAGGTTATCTAAAACTTGTACATATACAAGCGAGTACATCTTAGATATCAGTTAGCCTTAGAGAAGCTCATGATAAAGTAACTTTAGAAATCAGCGCTTAAAAGTATCAACTTGTTTCTTACATAGCAACCAAAAATAAGTCCTATCTATCTTGCAGTAACAAGAAACAATGATGTGCTGGTGTTTCCCTTTAATCTGGAAAATACTGTCATTCCCACATTGAAATGGTCTCTTATCTGTACTATTATAATTTCCCACAAGTTTGTGAATACTTGAAGACAAGCACACAGTTAAAAAAATCTGTAGCTGTATTTCTTGAAGCTTTTATGCCCAGATGATGGCAGGAGATCAAGACACCAAAGCTTCGTGACTATTGCCTGTAAAGCGAGCTGTGGGAAATCATGATTTCTCTGTAACCACAGTCATCTGCACTTGTGAAGTAAAGTACACAACCTTAAACCGGGGGAACTCAACCTTTTTAGTTGGGCAGACAATACTTACTATGGGGCCCTAGTGACTTCTGTCAAGAGGCACACATTAGGTGAACGTTAGTAGAAACTAGGACTGAAGAAGGCTGAAGAGCTGGCGATGTTCTGATGGCCATAAAATATGGTAAATTTTTCGTTATTCAGGTGTTCGCTTAAACCCCTTTGGAGTAGGTGGTGTCAGTTTTAGCACTTAAGTTTGACATGTGAGCAAAGTATTTTTTTCTGACTTCCATCACTTTGCAGGTGCCAGCTTCTGCTGCCAGACATTTTTATGTGGTGTCTTTTGCTGTTCACTCATAGAATATCTTGAGTTGGAAAGGACCCACAAGGATCATCAAAGTCCAACTCCTGGCCTTGCACAAGACCACCCCAAGGATGATTGGGTGGTATAGAATAGCAATATAGCCACACCCACACAGTTCTAGGCTCCGCCCTTTCTCCACACGTTCAAGGAAAACCAGGATCAAACCTTACATCATACCTGATCTGGGATTAATCTTGACAATCCCAAAGGACTGTTCTTGTATTTCCAGTACTCATCTGTACTGTTAGCTGTATTAACATTTAGTCAAAATGTATTCTTTCCTCATGTATTTGTTCCTCCAGAACAGTATCAGAAAAAAACCCCTCTTCAAGTATCCTTTGCACTTCAAATTATTGTCTTCAAATTCATTACAAGATGTGTAAAATCCTTCATCGCAACATTAATCCTTTCATGGTTTCTTCTTTCTGATCTATTCCTTTTACATTTTTTGTATTTTCTTAGATTGTAGGTATAAACAGAAGTTATAAATCAGGATGTCCTAATCATAAAATTATACTAAAAATTTTATTGTATATAACGCATGTGGAAGAGACCATGTTTTTATCTGTTAAAGAAAGTGTCTGTTGGCACCAAAGGCCAGTGTTTTCCTAAAGGCTCCTTTGTTTCATATGTGTATTTTTACAGTAATAAATAAATAGATTCACTTTTGATAATATAAGAGGGAGAAGCCAAGGTAAAATTTAAAATTTAAAATTGGTTATTTTATGATATACCATCATGAATTTAGTTTCAGCAAATTACTGTGACTGTTTTATGTAGGCATGGCATACTTGCTAAAATGTACTCTAGTTATATGCTGGTCTAGATTTTGTTGGGTTTTTTTGTTTTTGTTTTTTTTTTATAAATAGTGCTATTTATAGAAATTGTATTAGTATATAGCTGTATTTTCATTTACACTTGATTTACTGCATTTACTCAAACTGACTAGGTACTTTAAACATGTAATTAAACAGGATCCTCTGCTGTGTGCAATTTAAGCAAAAAAAATTGATTATTTCCAATCTTCTTTAGTAAATATGTGCAAGTATTATTTTTCAAAGTGTAAATTGTAACCCTGAAAAAGTTTTTTTAAAAAATATTTCAAACCTGATATTATGTAGGTGTTACTGCTTTAAATTATGTTATCTGTGAAAGGTGAACAAGTAAAACGCAGCAAATCTAATTTCAAGACTGATGCATTATATTTATATTTCTTTTTTGTGATACTTTCTGTTCAATTATATCAAACCCAGACTTTTCTTGGAGATTATACTGATTTTCCAGGAATTCAGATTACATTCTTTAAGAACCAATTACTCTGAAAGCATTGACCTGTTGCACTGACCCATCCCTTTTAGAACCTCCTACTTTTTTTTACCTCAGACTCAATTTGACCTGAACAATACAAAACAGATTTTAAATAATGATTAAGAGGAAATTGCATTGGGGGAGGGGGAGGATTGTATTACCTGAAGTGGTAGCAAGGTAAATAAATACACAGCTGATATGTCCTGTTAGCTTTCACTGCTTCATGATTTATGTCTTATGGCTTCAAAGAAAAAAAAAGGCACAAAAAATGCCCCCTAGCAAGACCAATTAAAAAAGCCTATAACTGCGAGTTCAGTTCAGTTACTTTCATTGTATTGTACAACAACAGTAGTTGTTGGTTGCAGTTAATGCTCTTAGGCAGCAAACACTGATCTGCCAGCATCTCTGTTGGTTTGATGTAAGGCTGAGAGCACAACTGTTACTTCCAATAACTGGAGGGAAGTTAAAATTCATCGTTTCAGTCCCTATGAACTATACAAAAGGAATTTAACTTCGCAAATCCCCCTCGTTTGGTTTGGTTATATAAAAATAAAATAAACACTGATTTTCTTGAATTGCTTAGAATTGTTGCAGGTTTTCCTTTTTCCCCAACTGCAATGAAACACACTTGTTGACATGGACATTGACATGGGATTTCAAGCTGTCATGCTAAACAAAATGGTGTGTCAAAATGCAGGTCCAGGATGATGGCTGGTCCCTAACGTTGGTATGACTTTGGCTTACAGAAGATACTAAAGCCCACTAGAGGGCTCACAGTGTGTGAAGACACCCAGTTTTCCTATCGAGTCTACAGATTTCCTGTACTTCCCTGCAGGACATAACTGAGCCGGGAAAGAACCCACTAGCATCTGGAATATAGGCATACTGAGTACAAGTAGAGAGCTCTCAAATTGTTTTAAGGAGTACTACCAACTACAAATTCCCAGTGTGTGTACCAAGCCTCTGTAGTACCCTTGTACAAATGGCGTTCCCTAAGGACCAGATTCTGCATGCACTGGTGCATATGGCATTTTCCCTTGCCAGGAGCAGTTCAGTTTTCTGCTCTGCCCCCTATCACATGATTGAAAATTCAATAAAGACTTTATTCAGCTTCAGAACAAAAAAATCTGAGTGTGAACCAGAGGTCCAGGCTTCTCGTATAGAAAGCAAACTTTTTAGCAAACCAGTCAGCATGGCCAGGAGCACTAATTGGGCTCCTGTAAAGTTAACACGCTGGATATGATTCAGTTGGCTGCAGTGGTCCCGTTTGAGATGCCCTGTTACGGATGCTAGTTCAGCAGGTTACATGTATCCTACCTGCCTCAGCCTCACTGGAGTGGTTTGGATTGCTATAAGACCTCTGAACAAAACTCCTGAGGAGGCAGCTAAAGTAATTGCCTTTGGTCAGCTGAGTAAGTCCTAGGGTTGGGTTACAAATTTCTAGACATTATGACTGGTAGAGTATCTATCTCTATGCAGTTTTTAACTAAAGCTAAAGCAATTTCGTATAATTTATTTCTACCCCCCTATTGCTTTCCACCAAGAATAAATTATACACATGTTTAATTTATAAGTATGTTTGGTATAATTCAGTCACTGTATGTTATCAGAGCAAGAACTGCTGCTGGTACAGTGAGAGGACTGGAGCTCCTTATCCCAACTGTGCTGGGCTGTCTTCCCCACAACTAGGATGAAGATTACCAGTTCTTTGGAGAAGACTTCCTATTTCATTCATGATGGCTATATGCTAAACAAGTGCAGTAGGCTCGTCAGGACTGACAATACCCTAATACCTTTGCATTGTATATCAACATAGTTTGGCTCTCTTGACAAAGAAAGTGCATCTTTTGTAGTCAGAAAAGCCCTATATATCCTTTGAATAACATTATTTTGAAGCCATTATTACCAGAAGAATTCAAAATCATCAATAACTCTCTGCTTCTATCTGAAAATTGAAATATGATTGTTTGGAAAATCTATAAATGTTGATAAATATCTAAACCTTGATATATATATAGCATCTCATGTGGAAAGGCACTTCAAATATCAAAGTGAGACACAAAGAGCCACGGTTCGTTTGTTCCGATTTATACTAATGATACTATTTTCATTTTTAATGCTTTTTCTTTACAATTGGCTGCTGTGTACTTAGAAGGAAACAAAACTTATCTTAAGTATCTTCTAAACAATTTCCACTTGAGGAAGAAAAGGATTTCTAAGCCTTGAAAGAAGCATTTGGAACCACATGAATGAAGAACTAGAATAAAGTCAGGATAATCCTCTGTCCTTTCTCATGCAGCAGGTCAGATTAGAGGATCACTGAGATCTTTGTGGCTTTATAATCTATGATTAACATACTAATTTTTAACTGTGTGCTTTGGATCAGTTCTTTGCAACAATGCATATAAGCATGTCTTCATTTGGGGCAGGTGGAGCCAAAGCAAGGGGTGAAAATTAGGCAGATGTTGAAGTGTTTTGCAGACTGGAGCTTGACTCCTGACATGCTGAACTCTCTTTGTCTTTTAGAATATTTGCACTGAAGCTTTTGTGGTTTTTTTTTTTTGAGTGGTGGTCTTCATACCTTGCACTTTATTTAGAAAAATAAAAAGAAGTAAAAGTATTAAGGTTTTAGTACTTTTTCTTTGTTTAAAGAAACAATTTTATGAATTAAGAAATGCATTAAAATAAGTTTTATATCGGTGGAATAATTTTTTCCCCTAGGTTTGGGATTTTAAAAAAATTTTTACATTTTCATAGAATTGTAGCATAATAGAAGTTATTAGAAGGGACTTCACAGGTCATCTGGTCCAACCTTTCTTGGCAAAAGCACAATCTAGACCAGACGGCCCAGCACCCTGTTCAGCTGAATGTTGGAAGTGTCCAGTGTTAGGTAATTCCCCACTTCTCTGGGGAAATTATTCCAGTGTCTGATTGTTCTAACTGTATTCTAAGGGCTCATCCGTTTGTAGGGGTCAAGCTTCCACAGCAGTTCCCAAATGAACTCCTTCACAACGGTGGGTCTGTGATTGTGTTATCCTGGATTTTTGTTCTCAAGGTCTGGGACCCAACAGAGCTGGCAAAGACAGAAGTGAAGAAAGTGTTAAGAACCTCTGCCTATTCAGCATTGTTGGTGATTAATTCACCTCTCTTGTTTAAGAGCGGGTCGGTATTTTCCTCTGTTTTCTCTATTTTCAGAAAAAAAATAAATGTATCACCTGTAGAAATATCCTAAAAGTTCAATTTTTCTTGTGGAGATACAGTAAGAGAATGTAAATGATGGAAAAATAATTGTCAGCCTGAATTCTGTATTTCAGGATGTAAATTAAATCTGTGAACAGTAACAGGACAATTAAATAATATATCTTTATGTTTCTAATAACCTGTTAAAGTTTTAAAAAGTAGTAAACCTCAGGATGTTATTCAGCTTGCTATTATTCTTAGTTAACTAATAAAAAGGTAACATTTAACTGAAGTATACTGACCTCTGAAGAACATACCTTTTACAGTTGTAATGTGTGACTTTGAAATACCTCCCTGGAGGTATTAAAAGACATGCAGATGTGGCACATAGGGATAGTTTAGTGATAGACTTGGCAGTACTGGGTTAACAGTTGGATTCAGTGATCTTAAAGGTCTTTTCCAACCTAAATGATTCTGTGATTCTATGACTAACTCTCCAGATGTGTTTTGGGGTTTTTGATTCCATGCCAGCTAAAAACAGTAAATTCATAGCAGTGTGGTGCATCTTGAAATGTATCAAGGAGAGAAATAAAAAGTACATAGACCAATAGTGAAAAGGACCTACAGCTTCCTGTAGGAAGGATTCATCTTTCCATCTCTCATCCATGCTCCCTTTGGTACTGTAGTTTACGTCTCTCAGAACGTTTCTATTACAAGTAGAGTTATAAATCTAATCCATAGACAGTGATATGATCAACAAATGGCTTTGCATTTGCAAAGTTTCCGCCAAGATTTCTTGCACTGATTTGTTACTTATACACTCAGTACTTCTGCATAACTTTTTTTGTGTGCTGTTGTCATCTGTCTTGAAGAATCTCGGATGTGCTTGGTTTACTGGGTTCTCAGCCATTTTTCAGCTGCCGCTCTAGCCACTGCCAGTGTTTTCAGTTACCCAGATGCTACGAGTAGGATAGCTGCATCTATTCTGGTGAAATACACACTGTCTGACAATCTTTGTCATTTCTGCCATCACAGAATTCTCTCACAGTTTTGTTTCATTTCCATTGGTCTCCTTTCCTGCCATGTCTTATTTTTCTCCCAGTTCTTACTGTACTTTATCCCTTCTGTCTGCACTTCTGCTTGCCACAGCCCTTTTCCTGAAACTTCATTGTCCTGCTTGCTTGTTGGATAGTCTTGCATCTGTGTACCATTTTGTTCTCTGCAAAGCCAGCTCTAACTGTTGACCAAAAACCTGTTGACTAAAAACTAAACTGACAGATAATGAGCAAGAGAATGAGCAGAATTTGTATGAAAGTGTAGGTGATTCCAGCTGGCTGGCTGATTCGTAAAACCACCCTGCGAGTGTCTTAAGACATGATGGTAATGAATAGTTTTTGAGGGCCTGTTTCTCTGTGTATAAACAAGTTCTGGGTTTTGAGCTGGTGAGCTGTATGGTTGTCAGCTGAGATGCTATTTAGGACTGCGCACAGACAGCAGTGGGAAAAAGAAAGCATAAAAGCAGCAAGAGAGTTTGTCCTGCATGTTTCTATCTTTTGGCAAAATTGCACTTTTACCAGTAGCGGTGTTGATTTGTGATTCTTAGCAAGTGTACATTAGCAGTCCAAAAGTCTGCTTCAGAGTTAAGGTTGCCAAGGGCACTTTCAGCTCTTGTGTTCAATTACTATAAACTCTCATACAATATAGTAGTGTATTTTATAACACCAGAAAATGATGAATTAAAGTAATGTTGAATTCAGCTTATGAAAAGCACTTGCAGGTATGCCCCAAAATAATCTAAGGCTACCCTCCTGAATAGACAGGTAGTTACTGGAAAAAGCAGTAGTTGTGCAGTAGTACACCTAAGTAGCAGTGGAATTACTTGTGTTGTATGTCAGGTTTTTGAGTTCATCATATGCCTCGTTCGTTATCCAACTTCCATTCACAGCACTGAGTTCAAATATACTGAAGAGTGGGGGATTGGTTGAAAGGAGTTTGTCAGTGTTGTGAATGAATGTGGAAGCCTGAGGCTTCAAGTTATAAGACACCTAAATATGAGTGTCTGCAAGTGAACTTTGTGAGCAAGGATAGAATTGGACTCAGTTACCCCACTTTAGGTGTCTAATACTATTTGAGCTGTCCTGTCATATCTGAGGCAGGAATGTAGGGCTGGTGAAGGTGACAAGGCCCAGATGGAGATTGGAGTAGTGGACCCATACTTCCCCCTCTGTCTTCAAGAACATCTGGGGCAGAATTTTTATTGTGAGTGGTAGTTGAGGTAGCCCAGTTTATCCCAATGATGGGAATCTAATAAATCCTGATGAAGCTTACAGGTCTTTGTAGAGCCTGTGTTTTATCATCTCCATGCATGTGTTAAAGGTGCCACACAGCTTCTCAAATTACTTGGAATGCCTACATTGAAGTATTCAATTTTGTCCCTAACTGTTTATAATGGTAGGAACTTGTTCATATTTAGACACCTAAATGTATAGCAATGAAGAACTTAAGTACAGGGCACTTTCAGTACTAAGATGTCATATACTGAAAGAAATAGGGTGGCATGTTTAAACTGAGATGGAAAACAAAGTAGTAACATGAATGATTCAGATCTCTGCAATAACAACATCTAAATAGAGGCAGTTAAGGAAAATATTCTTGTACAAAGGAGAATTGATGAAGTTTGCAAGGGCTGTTTGATGAGTGTTAGATTCAGAGACAGAGTAGAAGCCATACTTAAGAGAGTGGCTTTCTTTTAGCTTATGCCTAATGCACTCTTCTTCATTTCACATAACGATTTCTTTTCCCATGATTTTTCTATACCATTCTTCAGCATCTGTAGTGGAAATGTTCTGACCCCATTATTAAGGAGGGCAGAATTGAGGTTAACATTTTTAAATATTCTTTCTTGGATTTTTCTAGAGGCTTCAGGATATTTTAGTTCAGATTGTGACATTATCAGGTGATGCTGACTATGCATTAGCTGATTGGTTAACTTTAGCCAGCAGTGAGATGCTCACCCTGTTCTCTTGCCACAGAGTCCATCCCCTGCAGCCTCTAACATGTACACAAGCCTTGGGACCTACACCCTGTACTGTCAGAAATAGCATATTCCTTTTTGTGCTGATGAAGGAAATATTCCCTCTGTTCCCTGTAGTTGTTTGAAAATTGTTCTGATGGCCAGAATTAACCCTTTTTCTACTTACCCTTTTATCTCTACTTAGTTTTTGACCTTCCTCTTTTGAGGTGAGGAAGTGGTGTGAGTACGTAGGGGTTGATGAGCTAAAGAAAGGAGACAGGGAAATTACTGAGTGAGATGAGTGGTGACATACTATGTGCAAGAATGGAAGGGAAAGGGAAATCGTTGTGACAGGTGCATCTCACGTGTGCAGACTTATTCTCCCCTTCATACTGTCCTGTGCTGTGCTGGCCATACCCATATATCCCATGAAGATCCCATGCTCACAAGCATTTAGAGAAAAAAGGAAAATTGGGGTTCTTTCCTCTAATCACAGAACAACAAATGATTCTCACAAGAGATGCTGAAACCAATGCTGAAATTAAAAAAAACATTACTGACAAATAGTATTTCTAAACTTTTGTTTTATTTTATCCATTAACAAAGCCTCTTGCCTGTTTCTCAATATTTGTAGTTTGCCAGAATTACCTGAAAGCAAAGGCCAGTTTTGATGGGCCTTCAATACACAGTATTTTTGAAAATCTGCTTCTTCATCTTGGCAACAACCATATTGGCTTTGAGTGCTGCCTCATAGCTTTGTGGGGAGTCTTAAGTCAGGTTCACATTGATAGAAGAGTATGATGTTGCTTTATCAGTATTGTTACCTGTCTGGCAGTGGAAAATTATTGTTAATGATCTCTATTGAAAGTGCTTTTAACTTTTGAACTGTCATAATACATCCAAAAGTAGCATTTCCTGTCCTAGATGCAGCATCATGCTTGAAGTATGTGTTTAGTTGGTCATTTAAGCTTAAGTTCTCGATTTCACTGAATTCCACTGAAATTCTTATGTTGTATGACTATAATCTGCAGTTTCTATTCTGAGTTGCAACCTTGAATTTAAACCCCTGACAGTCACATTGCTCTAGGTATACCGTATACCAAGGAATCCAAGTTTTCTGTACAGTTGACCCATTTCTTCATCGCTTCATGTCTCCAAAAGCTTTGGATTATCTACAAATGTTTTCTGTACTGATTTTTTAACCAGTAAACATGTGTTCTTATCCAGAAGCTATTGGGATGGTGTCTGATATTGCACTGTCATAAGTACCTAGAAAAAACACTCACATTGAGGAAAACCAGAATAAAATATAGTGATATAGAAATTTGTTCTTCCCCTACAAATATATTTTATCTATTTATGTGTATAATTTAGGTGTGTTTCTTTAAAGCATTTTCCTATATTTATGCAGTTTGTCTGTGAAGGATTTTGTATTTATATAAAAAATATCCTTTGAGAAAAAAAAATCATAAGACAAATCTGGATTTTTTTAATCATTTGTTTAAAACTTTAAATTTTGGATTCTTGAATGTGTATGCAATACTGAGTACTAGAATGCCGGTGATCTCCGACAAACGGGACAGGGGGCCTGGATAAGCATTCCAGGAGCTTTTATTGGTTTATCAGTCTCACATACAGAGTTGAGACAAAGTTGGTACAAAGCTCACACTGTCACAGAGGCATCCCCTGATTTCCTGGTTGCAAAGCATTCTTAAAAGCTTTTTGGCCAATAGTGTGCTTCTAAAAGTTACAGACATCTGTCTTAAACAATCCTTAATAAAGCATGTACATCTATTGTACACAATAGTCACTTGTTATGCCTTATGTAATAACATACAACATCCCATTATTAAGCTTAAATTTATCTCTCTAACTAAATATACTTTTTTGCAACTTCAACATCCATGTAGGCCAAGCCAAAGAACTAACCATTGTCTTTTAATGTCCTTGCTGCTTATAATTGTATCTTCTTCTAATTTTACCAGGGAAAGCTGAATTCTAAATCCCTTGCTTTTTTTCCTGAGGACTGCTTCTATTTCTCACATCTAAAATCCTTTCCACCTTTTGTGATTCCCCACATAGAATAGTCTGCATGTTTAATCATCTTCTTTATTGCATTAAGTTGGCTTGCTGAGAACAATAGTTTATGTACATGTGGGAAAAGGGATAAAACCCTTCATTTTGAATCTAGAAGGAAAAAAAACCCCAAACCAACTATGTGAGTACAGCTATAGCGTATTTGCTGGTTGTGCCTCAAAATACATATTTTCAATTACATCTTGCACTAGGGTATTTCAGCATCAGTAATATAGTTATTCATACCAGGATACAGTCTATGGTCTCACGTCATAGTTGGCATTTTCTCCATTCTCTCAAGAGATAATACAGGGAACTTTGGTCATTTACTTTTCACACAAGCAGGATTTTCCCATCAGTAGCTTTACAAGGTTATCTGTTTATAACCCCTCCTCACTTCTTGGGCATAATTTTGCTCTTAATGATAGTCCTGAATCTTCTTGTAAGGATTGTCATCAGCTTTTGTTACAGGAGTTTTAAGTAGGGTAATAAAACCTAGTGATGTGGTCACTGTCGTATACTAAAGCCTAGAGTATGACAACTTCTGCCTGAAGTAACATTGGAAGCATTATCAATGATGATGTTTTGTAAGATAAGATGGGTTTAATTATGTTTTATAAGCACAAATGAGGAAAAAGTGTACTTGTTAACTACCATTTCATTCCACTTATTCACTGCACTTCCTCCAGTGTACTGTATATATTTCACAGGAAGCTCTCCAAAGACAGTATTTTGAAATTAATTATTGTTATGGCTTAGGCTTTTTGCTTTTGAAGAAATAACCCTTCAGAGAATCCTTGGAGTTTCCAAGGGCACTGCACTGTGAGGTCCTGTGATGCAAGGAGGTTTACAGGACAGTAAGAATGCAGATTGTGCTTTTCCATGTTTACAGACCCTTTAGAAAGAAAAGATCAGTGAAACTGTTACTTAGCATCTGGTGCTGGTCTGTCTAAATTGTGTCCCATGGGGGTAATTCCTGTTCCTCCTTTTCAGCAAAGAACTATTTTGTTGAATTCGATTTTTCTGAATTGGTGGTGCACTTCTTGGTTTACCTATTTTCCCTTTCCCCCGTGAAAATGCTGGATCCATTAACTGTTGTTCAGTGAATACTTTGATACCTGTTTTATGTTCTACATTGTAAAGCTTGCAAGAAAAGGTCTAAAATCCTCAGAAAATATAAACATTTTTAGCAGGGATGAAAGTCTACTAGGAACTAACAGTAAGTTAAAGCCTTGATTTTTCTTCTTATAGTTTGGTAAGTGGGTTAAATTTTAAATTCTATCTTCACGAAATATTCCCAGTGTATAAGTTTATACAGTGCTCTTCAGAAGAACACTACCTTTGCCAGAAGTTCAGCTTTGGTTGCCTAAGGAGTAGTGATGGGAAAATAGCAGGAACTCAGAACTCTTCCCACCTTACTTTAGATGGCTGCATCAGAGACGAACTGTAAATGACATGTAATGGAAAGAAATAAACACATCATTTTTAGCAGAATTCCAGATTGCTCCAGTTGATCGCCATTAATCTGCATTAGGATGAGATGCCTTCTTCTCTTCTGTGACTGGAAAAAGTGCCTACGATGAATTCCTTAAAGGTAAATGTGTGTGGCATAAATATTGGGACAGATAAATTCCCATTCAGAGCTTCACGACACTTCATTAATGCTAAATTATATTTTGCATAAATAGAGGCAAATAGACATACATAACCTATATTTTTGTGTAATTTAGGGAGATATTTTTCTTCTTACTAAAAACTTTATTTAAAGATGAGTGCTTCTGAAAATCAGTTTTCAGCTTGTTTATGGGAGGATTGATTGAGTTGAGCAGATTTGGCATTTAATGACAGAATAACGTAAAGTTGTAATATTTTAATTCCAACCTAAGCCTGCTTGGTAAAGTACTTTAAATATGATTGGAATCCAAAAGGAAGTTATTATTAAATGAAATGGAAGTGTTTTAGTGACACAGAAGCACTAGGTAGTAAGTGACAGAGTATGGATAGAGAACTAAACCAAGATCCAAACTGTTTTCCAGAATATGTAAAAGATTACAAGCTCCTGAGTTTCAAGCACATATATATCAAGTTAAATGCAGTATGATTGTAAAAAAAATTAGGAAAGTTTATATTACTTGCATCTTCTGAAAACTTAGGGCCATGTGTCAAATCTATGTACAGAAAATGATGTTTAGCTTTGAATTTGAAAATTTTAATTTTTATTTTAAATTACTTTTCTTCTACCATACTTTTTTGAGAGAAATAAGTGGTTTTTATATGGAATAGTTTAAATTATAATGTTTGAATCAAATGCAACAAATTAAATTCTGTGATACTATCTCATATTACAGAAGGTAGTAGTCATACTCTTCAAACAGGAACTGTGAACCAAAACATGTTTTAGGAAAGCTAAGCTCTTAAGCTTATTGGCAAAGCCATTCATGTAGATACCAGAGAGATCATGTTTCTAAAGTAAGTTTACTTTAGTAGACATCTCCAACAATTTGAAATTTCTTGAACAAGTTGAATTTAATTTTGTGTTCCAAGTTGACAAATCCCAAGAGCAGCAATTTTCAAAATGTCTTCTGGCTAAATACGAAGCTATGGTAAAGTCTCATATATTAATGTTTAAGAGTTCTTTATAGAATATTTCTAATCTACTGAGAATCATCAGAACCCCTTCTACAGGGAAAAAAATGCTTCTCCCAGGTCTTCCTGGCTGTCCCGGTTAAACAAGGTATGAACTAAAACCCATGGAAGTTATCAGAAGGATTCCCTTGTATCTCAGCACCTTGGGTTTGCCTTGCTGCGTCTTGACTTATCAGAACTAGTTGCATGTTTTAATTAAGGTTTATTAAATGGCAAGAGGCAGTTCTGTGCAATGAAGAGAATGTAGCAGCATTACTTCTTCAGCATGGCCTGTTTTGCTGTCCAAATCATGCTGCGCTTTTTGTCTTTCAGGAGCTCTTTCCAAGCCAAGCAAAATGGTTGTAGTGCTGATGGAGGCATTGGTTTTCTCATCAGACTGGGATGTGTCAGCTTTTGGAAGAAGGAATAGACTAATGTGGAGTCTTACTTACTTCTGTACTTCATTTGGACATTCCTTGGCCTTCTGGTTGACATATGACAAGCTTCTGGGTTGGGAAGGAGCTTAGGTATCTAAATCAAACCTGGCATTGATTGTTCATGTTCGATTTTGTCTCTTCTAAATCACAGAATAATACAACAGCATAGGTTGGGACCTCTAAGGACCATTTGGTCCAACGTTTTTAGCAGAATCACAGTTTGCTCCACTTGATCTTTGTAGACCTGTATTACTGATCCTTTTCAAAACCACTCCTATTGACTGATTTTTAACTACTACTTGTTGAAAAGAGTGAGGCTGCTCTCTGGGGCAGCGTCGAGGATCTTTACACAGAAGGGTGATTTTCCATTCAAGCTGACCCAACAAGAGTTGGTAGCATCGTACAAGATTGTGTAGCAGCATGTGGCCATGCCACCATCGATCTGAACCCTTTGTTGGGTCAGCTTTGTGCCCCAGCTGATAAGCCTTAGTTCTCCATTGCTGGTCTCCCCAGGCAGATTGTCGCAGTTGCAGCACTCTGGTGGCAAAACCATTCTACTTCTGGCACTGCACCTTGCGTGACCCATGTGGCACCTGGCTCACACTAGTCAGTGCATCTTCCTTGACAGTGGTACCTTCAGCTCCTGTCTGCCTACAGCTCCTAAGAGATTTGCTCATTTGAGGTGTGCTCAAGCATCTGTCTCTCTATCTGTCCATCTGTCTATTTGCACGTTGCTCTTACTGCTGGTGAATGTGTAATCTTCTAAGCCACTATTATTTTCATTAACAATTATGTACTGTAAACTGGCAATTTTACATAAATTATAACATATTTAAATAACATACATAAATTTATTACATAAATTACAACACTGCAGGACTTTGCCAATCTAGGATCCAGTTAACATAGGAAACATTTATAATGCATCCCAGAGAAGTTTTCAGTTGAAGTAAAAGACCAGAGAAAAACTAACAAATCTTAAACCCCTAACAATATATATATATTTGAAAATAGATATAAAACTGCTTTGTAGCTAACTATTCTTTTATGACTAGTGAATGTTGAAACAGGAAATAACACACTAGTAACAATCAGAAAGCTGATTATTAAGCTTATGTTTACTGTAAAATGCAGGATTATGATACAGCAAGGCAAAGTCTAAAAGGTAAACAGCGGTATCTAATAGTGTTGTTTCTTGTGATTAATGTGACATTCTGGTGGCTGTAATATGCTCCATACATTGTTTTGGGGAATATTTGTGTAGAATATGTAAAGTACCCAACAATATTGTATGGAAGTAGCCTTCAGAGGTTATTCAGATCCTCTTTCTTATATATTATTTATTTTTGTGTGCTCTTATTCATTGCATAACAATAAATATAGTCAATATTTCTCTAAATGAATTGCAGAATAATAACCAAAAGATTTTTTTTTGTGGTGACTAATCTATGAATAAGGAAGATGTATTTATTGAATTGAGTTGCAAATTGAACAATTATCTTAAATTATTAAAAAATATTATGTTTTATCAGTATAGTTTACCTAGAAATCGTTGTGGAACACTCATACCTGCTAAACAGAACATTCCCTGCATCCTTAATACAAACAAAAATATCCAGCACAAAACTCTTTGGGAACTGAAATTAAAAGACTGGTGCTGTGTGATGGAGAAAAAAATTTATAGGTTATAAAATATATGTTTACCTGTGGTTTTATTTCTTGATTATGTCATTAATAAGCAGGATACAAATAAAATTTTCTTCATGCAGTCTGGGCTAACAAATGAAAAATGTATCTGGTTAGAGATCATTCTCACCCGCTCTCCCAATATCAATCAAAGGCTAAACATTTTTTATAGAATCAGATATGCTTCCCAATAATTGTTTGCACGTAGCTGTGCCCTTCTTCACTTGATTTGTGTGAAGGTTCTAGCATGGATCTTGTTCATACATGGCCTGACAATAAATTGGGTTAAGGATTGAAAGGGGCATCTGATCTCATTGATAAAAGCTTGTTGGTTTTATTAACAGCTGAATACTTCCGCTGCTTCGGATGAACGCTGCCTTCGTTCCCAGGCCATTTTACTGAAATGAATAGGCTTTCCTCCTGAAAGAAGATGACAAATACGGTAGAAAGCAGACCTTAATTTTGCCTGATAAGATGAAAATCTATCATTTGTTTTATACTTATTACTCTAATTCTCCAAATGTTTTGGGAAATAGCAATAAACCATACATCCTTTACAGATTTTACTGGTGCGTATATATGCTTTGCATGTATATCTGTGCAATTAGCTGCTGGCAGTGGGCAGTAAAATGGCTATTACGTACTCTCCTTTCCATATGGGTATGAATTTCAGAATTAAATTTAGCTTATTGCAGAGGAAATGTGCTGATCCACTGGCAGAAGTGTGCCATCTATACCAATGACTGTCGGCTCCTCAGCAGAGCAGGGGCAGTGGTAGTGCTGGCACCTGTGCTCAGCAGATGCTGCTGTGGTGGCCAGCAGCAACATCTGAGAAGCACAGAAACACTGGCAGGAGGAAAAGAGAGGCCGGGCAACACAGAAACAGTATTTATTCCCAGAGAGGAAGAGAGATTTTAGCATGGCTTTTATCATTACTATTATTATTTCTCTTCTGAGATCTCACATGAGAGGAAGAGTTAAAACATACTCAACCCGGAAGCAAAAGGAAAAGAGAATCTACTTAGTTGGCACCGATCTACAAAGGGATAGAAAATGTATTTTAAGGACAGAGAGCAGAACTTGCTGGGACGTGCACGTCTAGCCTCTGATATAATGCAGGTCTCTAGTTCAGTGGCACATATGAAAACCGATTCACTTACCTTAATATTGATTTAGCCTATGCTGTGTAAGTCTTGGCCTTCAAAAGCTTCTTATCCTTTTTTTTCTGAACCTACTTCACTCTCTTTTGTCAGAAAAACATTCCAGTCAAAAACACACCTAATTTATGCAAGTAACTCCTGAAAAAGTCCCCTCCATCAGGAGTTCTCAAGGCACTAACCTCAGCTGCTGCTCCCACTAAATTCATGAAACTGCAGTACTCTAAATCCCCCATCATCTTTCTCTCAGAGGAATATGAAAATGTATGAGTTTTATTTGATACTGTTCTAATATTTAAGATACTTCTGTGGAAATTCCAGTTTGGACAAAAACTTACTGCAGTATTAAACAAATGAAAGAAAGCACATCAGAAATTACGTGCAGCTCCAATGAAGGGGATAATAGTTTATCCCCATCCACACAGGAATAATAGTTTATTAGGCTTCCATAATAAACTTCATAGTGATGTTACTTTTTAGATCATGAGTTGAACATTTGTGATGACAGTACTTACAGTGTTTGTCAACAGAAATCCTGCTTTGATGCGTCCAGACAGGCGTGAGGCAGAATGGCTCACAGGATTAGAAATGGGATAAAGAACAGTAAGCTTTGCATTTGTAATTCAGGAATGTTGTGTTATTAGTACCTCTTATTGGTATCATATAATTTGGGTTTTGGGCTAATTTGCTGTAGAAGCTATTGTTTGTAAGCAAATACTCATATTGCAACTCATAAATTTCTAAGGCAGTTGAGATCATTAAATCCCAGAAATCTAAAGCTGAAACTGTCTTGAAGAAATCACCTAATCCATCACCTCTACTGAAAGCAGGATCAAGTACATCCATATGTGACAGATGCTGGTGTATATTTCATCCTTAAAGTGAGAAAGCTTTTCCTGAGATCAAACATAAATCTTCTTTGCTGCAAATTAAGATAATCTCTTGTAATCTGCCATGGTCCCAAGGAACAATTGATCATTGTGTTTTCTACTCCAGCTTCTGCCTACTCTACTCAAACACCTCTCTCCTTGCTCCTTCCCGCTGCCACTTCCTCTCAGCTGCACCTCGTGGGCTCCGTTTGGCTTTTCCTTCATTAAAATTGCATGTTTTGGTCTTTTAGTGTCTTCTTGTTTTCATTTTGGCTCTTCAGTTAGTCTAGACTAACTTGCCCCAAAACACTTGACAGTTCTCTGGAAAAGGTCCACTAGTGATGAGTAGAAGAAAGTAAATATTTCCAGTATCTCATATGAAATACTTGTTAGTTAACAAAGCCAAAGTGACACTGCTCTTGTTCTGTAGCAGTGACATGTACAGGTAGTGATGAATCATACATTTAGGGAGCCATTTTAAATCCCCAGACCCTCTCTATCATTCTGCTGAGTTTCCAGGCTGTTGTCATTTGATTGTTTCGTGTTGTACTTGACACCGTGCCCCTAACCCCCCTTCTTTTTAGTATCACACTTGGGACTGTGGCAGTAGACTTATTTGGCACACCAGGTTCACGTGGCATTCTGGTTGTCTGCAGGATTTTGTAGAACCTTCCCCAGAGTCATGTGAGCACTGTAAGCAGTCTCCTTCATTCTCTGCTGAATGAAGCTGCATCCAGGGCAGACTTGGGTAGTTGTGGTTGCTCATTGTCCACAGCTCAATAAAGAAACACTCGGAGCATTTCATGTGTTGTTTTCCAATGTGTTTTGCACCATCTGAGGCCACACTCACTTGTACCATGTAGACATTAGATCTGTTTGAGATGTCCTGTTTTCTGCCTGGCTTCCAAATGCTAGGTCTTGTGGACAAGCAGGATAGGCTGCTCCTAGTAGGTCTGTGACAGATCTATGAGCCTTGTCTTGTGTCTGGAGACTTAACATATGTCAGCATACCTGACCCTATTTAAAAGCAAATAATATTTGCTATGAATGGACTTTTGTTTCCTCACAGTGTCAAAATATACATATGTATAACTTGACAGATTTGGCATGTTTTCGTATTTTCCTCAAAAGTGGATAGAGAAAGAAGCCTTTGCTTCAGATTTCTTTTCTTACACCTTTTATTAAGATCAACTGATAAAGGTTGTTCGAAGACATTATTAATTTCTTAGAGTCACATTATTTCAAAATAAAAATTATTTGGTCTAGATATTAGAAATGCACTTTGTATTTTATCTCCTCAGCTGTATAGGGAAATCATCGTATACAAAACGTCACTAACTGAACTGAATTATTGTTAGACTGCAGTGTCTTATGTACAGAGCTGTCACACAAAAGTAAAAGACTGAAATACTTAATACGGTATTAATTTCTGTTTTTCTGACTTTAATTATTCTTTACCTTTACAATGGATTAAGTGCTTTCAGAAAAGATCTGTTCAAACTATGTGTAATTCCTGCTTTGTAAAGAGAGTCAGCAAAGTTGATAGGGATAATTTTAGAAATGAAGCTGAGTGGCTCAGTTTTTGCTGTGAAAGAGATGTAGCTTCAATAAATGAGAAAATTTAGATGTGGCTTGTGGGAAGAACCTTTTGATTTAGTTGAGGCAGTTGTTGCTGATCTTACAGTTTAATTTCTTAATATAAATTGAAACATTTCCAGTAATTACATATATGTTGATATTAAACCTTTCACTGAAGATAGTAATCATATTGATATAAATACATTGCACAAGGATAGTAATATTTGAAGTAGCTTATTTTATGTTAATCCAAAATGAATAGCTAGAAATAAGTTGAAAACCATTCATTTTTCAATATTATTTGAAATAATAGGGATTGTTTGAACCTTTTTTATCAGTATGGCTCCAGAATACATGCATTAATTTTAATTCCCTTTGAAGATGATTGCCACAGGAAATTAGCTTTTATTATTGAATTGGCCTTATGCAGCTGAATAAAGCTTGAAAAAACAAAGATCAAAAAAGAAAAAAATTACTTTTCCTACTATACCTTCATTTTCTTCTCCATTTTTTTCCAATGGAAATCATTGGTTCACTTCTGGTGAAATTGCTTCCTTCTGACTGAGCAGTGTTGTTAAAGTATATTTGGGATTAAATGAGCTAACTGTAGATTGGGTAGATACTGCTGAGACATAGAAGTTGGATTCTTTTAAACATTTGAATGAACTCCTATTATTGAACCTGAGAAAGTTTTGTCAAACATCAGCAGTTACCATCCATATAAAGAAATTTTTACCTTCCCAAATTACTTTTGCTTTCAAGAGTTAAAACTCCATGTAAACTAAGAAAAAAAATGGCAGAGGGACATCTGAAGGTAAATCATACTGTGCTTCTTGGTATGTTTTAAGGTGTGGCTGAATTTTATTTGCAGTGTCTTTATTGTTTCTTCAGAGAAATGAATGTTTACAGACATTTTAAAACACCTGTACAACAGACACAAACATACAGATTGTTGTCATTTAGCAGATTCTGAGGACCTTTCTACAATGTGCTGGGGAAGCACTAATGGAAAAAAAAAAGAGACCAAATGTAGTTCAAGGGCCATTTTCTGGCTGCCTTGGCAGGCTCCAGTCCCGATTTGTATTCTCTGAGCTGTAGCAGAAAAGTGTGACTTATGACTGATGAAGTGGCTTAATGTTGCTGTATTCAGAGATTTCAAAAAATAATTTTATCTATGGAGGCACTGGATTGCGAAGTCTGGCAGTGGTGGTGGTGGTGGGGTAGAGAGCCCTCTAGGATGCACCACATCCAGACAGAGAGTTAAACATCACAGGCTGTCTTCAAGTTGCTGGGTCCAGTCTCACCCCCAACATTTGTTTTGACTTCCATTATTTATTAATTTCCAGTGCTTGGCAAAATCCTTGCAAAATATTTAAAGTTGAACATGGGTGAGGAAAAGTAATATTTAGTTTTACGAAGAAAAAAACCCATCCTCTTATTACAAAGAAAATAAAATATCTTTTTATTGCAAGGGTAGTTACGCATTTTAGGTATGGGTGCTTCAGTTTTACATCCTTAATGTGGGATTATGCTGTAGAGGTTGTGTTTTAAAAAAGGTATTTCAATAGTAAAGTTTGCTTTCTTTCTTACCTACTTCACTCTTAGTTTAGTTAGAAAGTTAAGTTTCTCTTTGCCATAACAGGAATATTTTAGTTATAGATCCTAAACATATTAGCCCCTGGCAGGAATTGCAATTGCCTGGAGGAAATTTTCAAAGTGTTTTAAAGTGCAGTGTTATGAGTAGATGGTTTGCAGTATCCCAGTTTCCCTTTTAAGCTTGAATCAGAAATGTTTGTGCAAAAGAATATATGTTAGTTTACTTGTAAAGCAACTGAGGTTACCCAAGTGGAGGAAAGGCAGCTGACAGCCTGGGAGGCACAGCCACCCTTCAGGGTTTCACTAGACCAGGTTGCTCAGGTGTCCTTGCCCATGGCAGGGGGCTGGAACTAGATGGTCTTTAAGGTGCCTTCCAACACAAACCATTCTGTGATCTATGATTCTGGCTGCAGCTGTAATTTGCCACGACCTGTAGGACATGACAGAGAAAACAGGCTTTCAGCAGTGTGTAATGGACAAAAAGCAGCTGTCACAAACTGCAATGCAAACAATTTCATCTGAATATAAGGAATAACAATAATTTAGAGCAGAAGTGGTTTAGAATAAGAAAAAAACTGAACAGGGAGGCGGTAAAATCAACTTCAGTCTATTCCCTGGAGAATTTGAAAGTCTGCTGACTTGAAGCACTGAGCAATCTTATCCAGTTTTTCCATCAAGTGCTGTTTTGGGTAGAAGCCGGGGACTAATCTCCTCCAGAGGTCCCTCCCAGCCTCCATCTCTCTGTGGTTCTTTGAAGGCAGCTAGCAGGAAGCCTTTAGAAAAAAAAATGTAGTTGAAAATATTAAGGGGGTTTGCTCTCACTTTCTTTAACCTGCTTAGGGAGGACATAACATGATTTATTACATCAAGAAACAGAAAGTGCAGATCATAATAAAACCAATAAATTATACGAGAACAAACTAGTAGGGCTGATGAGTCAGATCTCATTGCAAATAAATCTAAGAGAAAAACATTTACGAGCACTGGCAGTTCCCCCTGGAAATTATATTTAAGGGAGAAGCACAAACCATCTCAATACTTGTGAAGCCTAGGAAGTAGCTCCCTTAAGTAAGCCTTGACTGCAGTGGCCTAAGGCCCAGGAAAAAAAAGAATCCCTCAGAAAGTGGAAACTAGGTCAAATTACCAAATTAGTGTAGATGAAATAGCACTAATAGAAAGGGTGACAAAACTGGAAAGGGCAAGACACAGAGGTATGCATGGCATCAAAAAAAAGGACACAAAAGGAAATGAAGTAATTTTATAAACACATTAATAATCAGAGCAAGGTAAATAAAAAGGTTGATATTGAATCGTTAAAAAGCATGCTATCAAACAGGGAAGGAAATAAATTGAAAAATTGTTTTAAAACTGAAAAAATATTTAGTATCTTTCTCACTTTTCCTTAATTGGAGCTACTGTGCATTAATGCAACTACTAAGCCTATGAAAGGGCTAAGATGTCAGATTGGAATGATAAAAGAGATTCCTGAAAGAATATGTAGAACAATTACATATTTGGAAGTAGTCCGGGTTTAATGAAGTTTACTCTACAATATTTAAGTGACTAGATGAAGCCTTTTCAAGATCCATTAGTAGTTCTCCGTTTTAAAGAATGGAGAAAGTTTCAGAAAATTCAAGAAGAGCTGACTCAGTGCCTGCCTTTATAAAGGAGAGGAAGGAAGAGCTGTGGAATTACAGACCCATCAGCATAATTTAAATGTCTTAAAAAAAAACCCAAACAACTGGAACAAATAAATCAAATGAACTGTAAGCACCTGCAGAATACTGGGGAGATGAGTAATAGTCAAAAGGAATTTATCAAGGAGAAATTGTATAATACCAGTCCCCATATCCTTTTGTGACAGAATAACAGTTCTTGAGAAGGTGATGAACCAGGAGATGTCATCTGTCTTGACAAGTAAATCTTCTGACATTATTTCACATGACATTTTCATAAGAAAGCATAAAAAAAAAAAAGAAATTACATTCTATTATGTGATCATATAATTAGTAAGGAAGCTGTGCAGAGTATGTTCCCTGTCAAGCTGACATGTGTCCTGTAGGAATATGCCCTCAATCTTGTTCTATTGCACATTTTTAGTAATGGTATGGACAGTGAAATAAAGACTAGTCTAATTAAATTTCTGCCAAAATTGGTGGGAAAGAAGGATAAGCTGAATCAGTAACCTGGATGAGAATTCAAAAATTTATAAGTTAAAAAAACCCCAAACCACTAAACACCATAATTCTGTGATGACAAAGGCAAGTTCTTATTTTAAGTGAAAAAAAAACCTGATACAAAGACAAACATGTGTAGAATTGAACTTTAGATGACCTGGGTTTGTCCTTTGTAGTCATTAACGTTATCTCCATGATTGTAATGATAATTCTTCATTTCATTTTCTTAAGAAAAGTTTCAAGTAATGTAAATGAGATGCTTTTACATTACATAATTAATTATGAAGGTAAATAGGGGAAAATGACATATAGATCTTCCAATGTCCTTAACTTTGATCTTATTACAGGTTGTTGCTGTAAAAGAGGTAGAACTTACGCTTTTGAATTTTAGTAAAACATGCTTTGCCTTTTTCCAAAACTAGAATCCAGTACATTTTCATTCTACCTTCCTAAAATCTTGATTTCTAGATAATTATAATCTTTCCCTTGCTTCTCTGGAACAATTATTCCTGATTTATAGTCCTTGAGTTCGGAATACAACATCATAATATTTTTGAGAAAAAACAAAAAAAAAGTTCAGCTTTTGTAATATTTTCAGGCAAGAGTTTTCTAAAACATATTCCTGAGGAACATTAAGGGCCCAGCATTTGTATCAAATCTTAATAGATACCCTAGAAGTTCTCTCTGGTGGATGCAAACCCAAATTTTTCGGGCATGGATTTTCACCATTAGTAAAAGACCGTAATAATCATCTGCATCATTACAGTCTTTTACTAACTGAATCCGTATTAATGCTGTTGAAATGGTATTTCTATGGGCGTGGTTATTGTAGACTCTATTGTTTACATTTTTCCACTTCTACACAAACAATATCATTGCATTTTTTTGTCTTATTTTCATACTACAGCCAGCTTGAACAAAGTGTAATTCCAAGAGATGTCTCATATAAAATACAAAAGGGAAAGTAAAAATTGCATATTAAGCTCACTTAGACTAAAAAAAATGTACATCAAATAAAATGATACAATTTGTTGGTACTCTTAAATTTTATTGAGGCTTCGGTAACCTTACTATAACATGAGTAAACGAAGAAAATTGTCAACCTAAAAATTCTGCTATCTCTGTTCAAAATAAATGAGAAATTTAGAAAAGAGGCATTATCTCTGGTTCATATTTGTTAGGTAAGTACCACCATGCCCTTTAAGAGGAGACAAAGCATTCAGTTCTAACTGCTCCATATTTGAAGCTAGGGGAGGGGAAAAAAGGTGCATCAAGGCATTTGCCTCTCACTTTCCTGTTCCAGAATGTATGTACATGCAGACAGTTGAACATCTTTAAAAATCTTTGAGCAGGACATGCAGAGAACCAGGAAGGGAAATGAAAAGCTCACTGCTACAGTCAAGAAGAATTGTGTCAGATTAGTGACAGGTTAGACTCTGGGGCCTGGATTTACGTCACCTAATTTTAGACATCAAGGTATCACACCTCATTTAAGTCAGGCTGGCCACTATCTCTAAAAAAATCTTTCAAAGGTGCAGTATAGTGACTGGGCAACCCCACACAAATACATAAAAATAATAGTGTTGCTCTACAGTAACAGCTTAATCATTGACAATTCCTTTGGAATTTGTTTTAATAAAATTAATCATGAAGTAGTCAGTTGGGATGAATATGGATGAAGTACTTAAAGGATTTCAGTGTTAATTGACCATTATATTGAAATGTTCCTACATGAATTTTGAGCTTGGGAGCATCACAGTAAAGATGACTTGGTCGTAAGTTAGCTCTAGAGCTACCGAGCATATGATTTAGATCTGGGGATGGTTCTACATCCTTCCTGCACAGACTGAAATCTGCGTGTAACGTCCATTGTGGTTTGCTTTTGAGCTTAATTGAAGTTGCTGGATCAATTAATGTAGATCTGTTTAAGTCAGTGAGTGCCTGTGCATAAAGAGATGGTAAGTTTAACAAGCAGGAATGAGGCATTTACAGTTAAATTGCCTACATTTTGCAGAAGTTATCAACCAGTGGCTTTTGATTGCTGCTTTGCTTTGAATAACTTTCTTTAAACTAAGCTGCATAGGGTCAATATGGATATTTGAACTGTGAAAATTGTTCTTTTGATTCGGGATCAGCTTCTTTCATACTGAGCACCTGTCAATGGGCAGTAGATTCAGATCATCTGAAATCAAAAGGAACAGTGCTGGTAATAACTGCAAGTGGTTATCTTTAGGGTTGCAGATTGGTTTTCTACCTACCTTCTTCTTTTTATTATCTCTTTCTCACGTCTTTTGGACTGTGCAAATTTAGGTCTTTGAGAATATATATTTTCAATTTCTGTTTTGGAAAATCTTCAGTGAAATTTGAGGTCTTCCTGTGGAGTGACACTTTTTACTCTAAGGTCATCGTTCATCTTCTGTCTTTTACGATTTCTAGAGGATTGGGAAATGTATGCTTTTGTCTGAATTCTATCCATTTTTATAGACTAGCTAAATGCAGATCTACTCTATGCAGCAGAATACAGAACAAAGGTTACTAACCTTAGTCTGACTTGCATATACAACGTCACAGTGCAATACTCTACAGACACACCAGCTGGTGTCCCAAAATGCATATTAAGTGCAACAGCTAAAATAGCCACCATTTCTAACAGAGGTATTGAAAGAGAAATGTGTTTTCCAGAACAGAGGTTGAAAAGGCGGGGGGGGGGGGAGGGGGAGGGCTAGGTATAAAGATAGTCAGCCTGAAAATTCATGCCTGGCAAGCAGTTAAGGGGATTTCTGGAGGGTACTGGAGAAGCAAAAAGAAGAGGTTATCAGCCATTCTGCCCAGAAAGCAGAAAGATTATCAGTTTTCTCTCTCCAGTGTCTGAAAGGAAGTCTACAGTTTATGTGTGAGCAATAATATATATGGTGCTCTGTGTTTTGGGCTCAAGTAATGGTATCTTGCTTTTGCAAATGAAGAAGTTGGAAAGCAGACTAAAACCATAAAGCATTAGTGTTGCTTTGTTTTAAAATATTCTGCTTTTAATTGTGCAGTTGTTAATCTTATGTGATTGACAGCTGAAAAGAAACCTGAGCAAAATTCAGCACTTGGAATGCTGTAATTAAAACCAAAATCAGAACCTTAAGATTATGCTTTTTTAAGTTTTTCTCAGTTGTCAAAGCCCATAGGCAGAGCAGACTGAGCTGTCCATTTCATCAATAGATAAAACAATAAATACAAGTCGAATCCAGGGTGACCAACTTGAGTTTGGAAATTTTAGACAATTCAGGTCAGATCTGGTATAGTGTGAAATATTATTTAGGAAAACAGAGAGCACTATTTATAGTTTTCCAGATTCCCTACTTTACTCATTTTGACAAACTCTTTCTCTACTGTAACATGGAGCAATAAATGTTTCGGGGTAGACTTTATGAAGAAATGAAGCGGTAAATTGCATTATGTTTTGTATTATCTCTGTCTGCCACTAAACAATGCAGCATCAAATTGAGCTCATATGTACAACAGCTTTTACTAGAAAAAAACATTAGTTCTGATAAACTCATTCTGTAAATGGCAGGTTTTCTACCTCATGCAATATCAAGTTTTTTTTCCCTGAGCTTTGTAAGTGTGTTGCACAGGATTGCGAGCTCAGGTTCATTAGTTTTTGAGGTCTGTGAAGACATTTCATTTAGTGTGTCAAACCAGTCAGTCATGTCCAGTTCCTGGGAGCTGCCTGAGATGAAGAGGGAGGATGCTGTGGTCCAGGTGAATCGTGCTGGCTATAGCATTCCACTGAATGCCCTCTTATGTTATGGGCCCTCACTGCTCACGTGCACTGTGAGAAGCGTACATACAGATATACACACACACACACACACACACACACACACACACACACAGAGTCAGTACAGGCACCAGTGCTGCAGGTCTGCTGCAGCCTTCATCTTGTGTCAGGAAAGGGGCTACAATCCACCATCCTCAGCTGCTGGTAAGGAGATACGTGACTCTGAAACTCAAAGCAGCTGAACCAAGAGTAAGAATTTAAAATGCATTAGTTGGGCAATGCTAAGTCCCTGTTTGTTAAATTGAGTGGTCTTTCTTCAGAAGAAACTGGTCTACATCTGTCTAGTTGCATGCACATATGTATTCAATATGTATTAAAGATACACTCAATTGGCTTCATGTCCCATCTAGAAAAAAAATTATTTGATATGGAGAAAAAAGTGTTGTAAAGACCAGGCTGCTCAGTGCTTTCACTAAGCCCCTGCAAAGGTCAGAGCAATCATACAGCTGTTGTCTGGAGTTACTCCTTTATCTGCCTCTAAGCAGGTCAGTCTTCCCAAACCTGAAGAAGAGCAGGACATACTCTAGGCAAATAAATAAGAGGAGCTGGAATTAAACCCCTGACTGTGATGTAGTGTTTAATATACACTCTGTCCATGGTGACTCACAAGTTAGAGATGACCAATTCCAGTCATCACAGAGTACATTATTCTTCATTACCACCCATTTAAAGATCATTACAGTGTAAGTAAAAAGGACTTCTGGAAAGAAAGAGAGATGACTGAAACTTAAAACGGTAAGCGGCCAGAGGTTTTTACGTTTCCTTGCTCTGTAACACTTTTTGGTGGCCCTTAGGATGCTTTTTCTTCCATTAAGCAAATCACTTCCAAAAATTTGTTTCATCTTTCACCTCTGAAAATGAAGATGCAGTGCTCTGTATCTCAGTTCACAAAAAAAAGGACCTTGAAAGCCTTTTCTTGACCAAATCCTTTCTACCTGTGGGAGAGGATGAGATGAAAATAAATGTCATTGGTCTTCTAAGGAGAATTTTCCTTTTAACATGTCTTTCTGCTGGGCACTTCATTTCCACAATTTCTTTATACATGCTTTAGAAAATTTTCTTTTATTGTTTTCAGATACTTCAAAAATTATTGGTAAAGAAGCCTATTATGAGCGAAAAAGATTAGCCAGCCATTGTTCAGATATTATTAGGAATTAAAAATTGGTTTTTATAAATAAAAACCCTGTAGCAAAATAATGCTCCAGAACCTGCAGTACTTGAGAAAAAAAACCTCTAATGATGGAAACAGTTTAACTATAAAACATCTGCATGCACTAATGGCTGAAGAAATTCCCATTTTAGTCTAATGGCTCATATTGTTGAAAAACTCCACTAAAGATGATGAAAAAAAGAACAGTAAATGTTTTTTTATTATAAAATATGATTAACTTTTCACATGATTGGGCCATATGAAAGAGATGGAAGAGGAAAAGGTAATTTAAAAAATAATTAAAATTGATATTTGCAAAAGGTTTATTACCTTGATTTTTAATAAGGTTTTCTACTAGCTGCTCTACTCCCTGCTGTTCCGGATTTTTCTGCTAGAAATCAGTCATAGATTTTAACAGTAATTCACCTGTCACCAGGAATTTTAATTATCAGTGTGATCATTTATTAAAAACCGGAGGCTGATCTTCCTTCTCCTATGCAGGATGTATTTCCATAGATTCAAATTAAAGCAATTGTGCAAGCATGTCTTATACAATAGAAATAACACCTCAGGAAGAAAAACTGCTGTGTATAGATAATTCTCTAATGCTAGTAATGCTGAAGGTGGAGATACCACTGAGGTCTCTAGTTCTGTGGGCTGTGGTATATGCTGCTGTGAAGGAACTTCTGTTGAGTCACTAGGGATATTTGAAAAGTCTTTTCACCAAAGGAGACTATGCACTAAGAAAAAAAAAGGGACGTTTAAAGAAACTGCCCTTTATCCTAGCTCTGCTCAAGCCAGTAATGGGGCAGGAGTTGGATGGGGACAGCTGCTGCTCTCCTGAAGTAATAAATGTTTTGGTTTGAGATTCAAAAGCCACAATCTGGTCTAAGAGACCACATGGTTAAATGTAAACAGGTCCTGACTTTAAAAGGCTGGAACCAACTTATTTTTTACAGTGATGAAAAAAAAAAGAAAAGAAGACCCTTAATGAATACTAAATCAAGAAAAATATGTTCTAGTAAATAGTAAATAAAAATTACTATTTAATAGTAATAGTAAATTACTATTTACTAATTTATCAAGTAGTAAATTGAGTAGTAAATAGTAATTGAAGAGTAAATCAAGATCTTTCATTTTCTGGTCTTGTTTTTTAATCATGGTAAAATACTCTTTCACCTTTTTCTATATGAGTTAATATTTAAAATATAATTTTAGTACCAAACCTGCATGTATAAAGAAACATGAACTCTTAACTCTTGGCAACACAGGCCAGTCTCATCCTTAACTTAAGGCACCTGCTCGAGTCACTGTCTCTAAAACGGTACTTGGCTATGAGCCCTCTACCATTAGAGGAGAAAATTACAGCCTGAGATGCTCTGAGGAAGATGGTGTATATCCATCTTCACTGGCCCTAGAAGGAACTTAGGTCATTAAAATTCAAACTTAGATGTCTCAGATTTCATAAATGTTGGTCATTGTAGCCACATTTGGGACACCGGACTCTGTGTCTCTCTGTTAAAACTTAGTATTCTCTACATTTGCCACCTCTTTCCTGTAAGTTTTCCTCTGTGATGACGGGAACAAGGAACAGAGAATACAAGAATATATAGGTGAAATCTCATTTACCAGTCTCAAGACTATAAATCTTTATACACAGTGATGACTTAATGAAAACTATGCAAGTGGTCTTGAGTGCAAAGTATCTCTTTGCTCACTAGTGAATGGAGAAACCAGCATGTATATCCAGCTGTACAAAAACTGAGATTGACTCTGAAGCCTGTTAACTTAGGTAGATTGATGGTCCCTCTTTCACATTCTCATTACAACAGCCTTACACTGGTCTGATTCTATTAAATCAAATGGAATCACTGAAGTCAAACTGCATCAGCACGGGTGCAATCCAACACAGTCCTTTGAAATCATACAAGGGTACTTATTACGACAGATAACTTTGTATTGAACATGAAAATGATCAGACATCATTATTTAGTGACCAAGAATGGCTTATCTTTTAGCATAATTCTCTGTACCTGGGGATGTTGTAACTTTCTGTAAAAAAGGCTTCCTTTCATTGTGGACTTGGTGGAGTCCTTTCTAGAAGCAGAAATCTGCACCGTGATAGAAGGAGGGTATTGGATGTAAAGGATTAAAGTACTCCTGACAAGTTCTCAAGTAATGTGTATGCAAAGGACAAATAATCCAGAGCCGAGCCAATAGCTAGGGGAGCTGGTATTTAAGGTCTTCCACCAGACTGATTATAAAGGAATTCCACCAGGAACCTCTTTGAGAGGTTTGCTTTCATCAGAGATCTCCCACCTCTAGCAGAGGGAATTATTTAGGTACTAAAATACAACTACCCTATGAAACAGAGTAAAACTCATCCCATGTCCTGAATTTACCAAGTTTTGGCTAGCAGGATATTTAAACTGCAGAATTTAAAAAATCCCTCCAGCAGAGATTTATGTTAGACTGGCAACACTGATACCCAAATAAAAACTACTACTCTGCAGTGTGATGTCTGGAGCCTGCAGAATACGGAATGAGTTCAAAAAGCCACTTCTCTCTTCACCTTTGACACTAAACAGGTTTACATTTCCCTCTCTGTTAGTGGACACCCTTTTCTATTGTTCTTTTTTATTCTTTTATGCCTCAATAAGTTTTTCTTGCAATATATACTGAGACTGGGTTCACACACACTTGGGTGACTTCCAAGAACTCAGAATTTCACTTAGGGACTAAAAATTAGTCCACTTCTGATCAGAAAAAAATTTTTGTTCCTGGAAGTGGTAGTTTGGTAAATTCGAAGAGGTAGAATTTATGAAACCCTTTCCCTTTCACAGTCTTTGCTTAAATTAAAACCAGTCAAAAGATTATGTAATCTATTTTATTATTTGTATGGAACATCACTTCAGTTAAAATTAAAAGGAAATGCCATTAAATTAAGCAGCAGTCTAAGTCATTTTTGTATGACTCCTAGCTCTTAATAAAAACATAGCTGTTCGTGTAATTCACTGTAATGTTAGATAGCAATAAAGTGTCTTCCTCATTACAATCAATACCTATGAATAGCAAGGACCTGCAGTGTGCCATGGCTTTTCTCAACAGGCAGCCTCACTTGGTGGTAAGGAAAATTGCTATCATCTTATATGAAACCATTTTAGCATCACCCTGAGCTTAATAGAGCAGTCTTTCATTGCCTGTTAACAAGCTGAGCTATTGCCAGGAAGTGTTTAAACTGAAAAATGTTGTCAACGCTCTTTCTTTGCAAAGATTAATCTTTTTGGGGTGTGTAATGTGTTAACATCAGTTTGATTTCTATCAAAACATATGTTGATTATTTTATTTGACAAACCAGTCTGTTAGTTCAGGAGGACACAAAAGGTCTCTCAGTAACAACAGCCAGGTATGAGCACACTGATGGTAAGTGGGAGTCCCTTTGTTTGTGCTTAAATTCATCATCATTTCAGGTGCATTAAAATACAGAGCAGATACAAATGTTAAGGGCTGCACTGTGCAGCCCAGCCTCGTGCTCAGTAGTCGCAAGTCGTTCTATGCAATATACAAGACGTTGCTGTTATAGCGACAACCCACATATATCAAATGTGGTGGAGTGACAAACGTCTCGTAAAGGCCAGACGTGCTGACATTATACAGGCATTTATAGTCCTATATGTACTTGCAGCTGCATAAAATGCATACTGATAATAGCATACCTAAAACAGGACAAATAAGGTGCGCCATATTTATAGAGGTTTGGTGTAAGGTGAATGGTCACATAAAGAAATTCAAGAAAAGGATCATTGCATTACTCTGTATTCTGTAAAGGAAAAGATCAATCCTAAAAAATTTGTTAACAAGAGAAAAATGAAACGTGGGCTTTTCAGAAACATACATCAATTTTATGATTTCTACAGTTGGGGTTGTAATATGGATGCATTCTTTGTGCTGCAAAATCTTCCGAATTACACAAATGGTCAAGCAGACTTTGCCCATCTGCCTTCAATTTTTGTAAACCTTTCACAGGCAGTTAGAGACAGTAAGAGGCAAGAAGAAATACTGAAGAAGAATATGGGCTGGTGTGTGCTGCTGTAGGCACCTTCCTTCCTGCTTTATTTTATTACAACCATAATTTATCACAAGGTAACCCCCTTTCAACCTTCATGGCACAAAGCCGTGCTGTACTTATCCTGCTGCCTCTTTTGCTGAATACTCTTCAGGTAGACCCAGTGGATGATACCTATTATTTTTGAGTGTCACAGAACCAGTAGTGGTTTGGCTTCTAAGTCTTACAGTTAGGATTTTACTTTTCAGTAAGCCTGGCAAAAAGAAGCAATAGTTTTTATTTTGCACTTGGTTTTATTCTCTGCACCTTCCCAGGAGCTTCATCAGATTTTCTAGATTATAAAATTATTGAGGAGTACATTTGTTGCACATAGCTCAGTTTGCTAGCTCCAGTGTGAGCTGACCCTGAGACAAGAGGCTATGAACTGCCAACCTTTGGGGTAACAAAGGGCGTGACAACAGCCAGGTGAATGGACACTGAGAGAAGCGACAGCAGCTGGAGTCTTGGGAAAATGAGCAAAAGTTTTGCACACTCAGACTATGAGGGTATAAAAGCCCAGAGATCCTTTGTTTGGGGCACCAGCTCAGGCTGTTTCTGTGTTGTTTCACCATGTACAAATGGCTTTATGGAACGAGACCTCCAATCCTGCCATGGGAAACCTGGTGTGGCTGTGTGAGTGGGGTGAGCGGGGAGCCAAGCGCGGTTCCTGTTGGGTCACTGGAGCCGCCTGCTGGGAAGGGGCTTCGGTCCCAGCAATGAAGGTCTGGCCTTGGGAGTGTGACTGCCAGGGAGCCCTGTGAATGTTAAGGGAAGTTCCCTTAACACAATGGAGTTGGATGTGAAGGGGAAGCAAGATGCAATTAGTTGTCTGAACTTTCTAATTTCAACTGGTTTTCATGAAATAATTAGCAATTTCATAATGTCTCTTGATTTGAGCTGGAGCAGTTACTAGACTCTTCAAATACAATCCTCTATTTTCATGTAGTCCAGGAACAACCAAAAAACCCCCTTGAAATAAAGTAAAGATCTGTCCTTGAGTGTTACTTTTTCATTCCCCTGTCCAATATAAACTTAAGTTGTAGCCTTTTTGCAACATGTGGTTACTGTGTGGGGAAAAGTTACTCCTTTAATATAATTTTTTTGCTTTATGCTCTAAGGAATGGTTGGAATATTACAGTGACTAAAAAGGAAAAAAAAAGAATTAATTAATAACTTTCTTACGCTGGTTGTGGGCTCAAATCCGTATTTCTTGCTACTTTTCTCAAGATACTCAGACCTAGAAATAAGGCTTCAGAGTAAGAAAAAAAGCTAAAATATAAAGAAATACAGAATCTCATAAAGGGGGTATTGTCTTCTTTTTTTACTTGAAAAATCTCACAGAATCAAAAGGAGGACAGAGCAGTTCTCTACAGTGCACTGAAAAACAGTCCTCCTCTATATCCTGGAGAAGGAGGATTTTGCATCAAAATCAGGCTCATGCTACACTAAGTCTCAATACAAGCACTGTATTAGTTGAGACATGGGGAAAATGAGAGGAGGGAGCAATCAAAAGAGAAACATACAGGAAACTCCCACTTAATTTAAAACACTTCCATATCAGTAAGTTCCTGAAATAATGTTTGAGACAACCCTGAAATTTCATGTGTTCTAATTACATACCGCAAAATAAGATAAAGGTTTTTCAAGAATCTGTTCTCCATTTTCCCTTTCCATGTCTGTGAAATGCCAGTGATCATTGAATGTACAGCCCTCTAGATCAGGAGACCAAGTTAAATTGAGTGCTGTCACTGCATAATAACAATGTTCTTCTTCATGAAGTGTTTGTTATTTTGTGGGCCAAAGGTTTCCTGTTTCCTTGAGCTGGGGGATTTAGTACAGTTGTGTTAGTGCTGAGAATTTTATGCAAGAGCCAGTAGTTTTGCTCCTGATATCATAGAGGTATCAGAAGTTTTAACGAGTTATACTTTGTGCAGCTTGGGAGAAAAATTTGGGCACGCATAATTTAATTTCTAGTTCTTTATAGGCAGGATTTGAAAGACACTTTCCAAAATGCCAAGCTGATTTGTTTTTTGGAAATAAAATACATTCTTGTTAATTTATTTATAACTTTTTACCTAAGATACCTTACTTTGAATAGGTAAGTGAGAAATGGCCCAAACTAAATGATAAAAAATAGTGCCTATGGGTACATCAGACAGACAGAACGTAGAAGGTTAGTATACTTTAAAAAGTTTGCATACCACTGGGGATGAGACCAGCGTTTTTGTCATCTGGTCCTCATGACTATTTTAAAAAAAAATGCAGAAGGCATTTTTATGCAATGTACCATAAAACAGTTTGTAAGCAGAAATCTTTTTGTTCATAATCACGTCATTGTACTTCTGTTCCAAAATATGTTTATCCATACTCTGAAGTTTTGGAGTCTAGCTTGTTACAAGTTCCGGCCTTCTGAACATTTACACTTACTTTGAGCAGATTTTAATTTTTGTAGAAGATTCTCAATGCTAACCAGAAGCATTTTCACTGAAGATTGCATCTGCTGTAAAAGAACAGCAAATGGGTGTTAATATCAGTGAACATGCTTATACATGAAGACTTTTCTTGGTTTTGTTGTTAAGTTTGCATAAAGTCCCTGGAACGTTTCTCCCCTTATCTTCCTTCACCAATACATTAAAGCCTTCCAGAACAGCAGGGATGCTGTATTAGCATTTGCAGTGTGTTTGTAAAATTATTGTCAGATTCCTTTTGTTCAAGTAGCTCTCATACGATCTTTCTGAATAGCTGAAGAAATAAAATCAGCTTGCTGGCTACAAAAGGGAAGGATTTGCCAGGAATCAGAGGGTAGCCCTAGCAAAGGAGTACTGCCGGGGAGTTTGAATCCAGATCAAATAACAATCTCAAAAGTGTGGGGAGCACGGACAAACATAGGAGCTCTGTCTTTGGAGAACTGGACCGAATCCCTTTATTGAAGTCTGCTGTGCTAATTGCTTAAGAAATCTTTCTTAGGTTGCTTTTGACTGCATGCAGGTGAAACTTCATTAATTAAAAAAAGCGAATAAAAAAAAGCCCATTGCAGTTTCAAGTACTTTGTGGTCAGTCTGTGGTTTTTGGGCTTTATGCATTAGTCTGTAAGCAATGTAGTTGGCTAAACAGAGGGATATGCAAAAAATCCTATGGTTTGGAAGCAGATGTCTGAAACAATATACATTTATTTTCCTGCTTCAGTCGTTTAGTATTGTTTGGAGAAATAATTTAACAGTGTGATTACAAGAAAATATATGCACAATTTAATGTGCGTAACCAAGGTAATGCTGAGGTCTGCTAGAAACGAAGAGGATTTATTTTGGAGCCTGTTTATAAAAATGTGTATTAATTGGTATCTCAGGATTGTGTCTGAAATTCAGCTTGCTGTTTTGACTTCCAGTTTCTCAGAATCTGCCTGTGTGAGCACTGTACCTCTCAAAAATGCTGACGTTAATTTTTAGGCTTTGAATCCAATTTTGAAGGAAGCTTTTACTGCAGGGAGTTGAATTAGGGCCTATAAACTGTATAGACTGTGATGACACACAGAAAAGATGTGGTAGGTTTTTATAATAAGGGCTTGTGCTTTCAAATACTTGACACTTTTTGAAACTTTATGAATGCAGTTTCTCTTTCAATTGTCCTCTGAATTCTTACTGCCCCATGCAAACTTTGCCCTTTGCCTGCATAAAAAAAAATTGTGATCCTCTCTCTCCATCTGGAAATATTGAGTGGAAATAAAAGGCCATTTTACTCATAGATAAGTGTCCAGGCTTTCAGAACAAGTTTCGGGGAGAATTTTAAGATCCAGCCTTGCACTGACAAATTGAATTTGGTGCTGTTAAAAAGCATGCTATCCTATTGCAGTGCATTTAGGAATGGGGCTGCACTAATAAGTTCCAAAACCTCTGCTGCTTTTCTGCTCATTTTCATTTAAGGAGTGTGTTTCATGGCTGGCTCAAAATCTGTAGCTTGTGGATCTCAAGCAGACTTTTGCCCTTCCTATAGTCCTCTGTTTAGGTCTGATAGTATATGTATTAGTTTAATAATAAGAATACAGTTTTGATCAGTGATTGTACTGGAAATCCTTGGTGGAACTGTGCAACTGCACGGCTTCTGAAATTGCTGTCTAAAATCAGAAATCCACATCTAGTATTTTCAAGGTCAGACATCTGAAGTAATTACATCATTTTGCATTGATGAAATACTGCATTAGTAATATATAAATGTTGATAAAGTGTTATTGACAGTCATTGGTAGATTGCTTTTGCTGCTACTGCTAAAAACCATATATTTCTGTAGACTTCTTACAGCACAGATACAGTTTTACTTAAAAATTCAGTGATCACATACAGAGCTGCTTACAAATACGTTATATAATGATTTGTGTCTCATTTATAAAATATCAGAAGGCTTTCTTTGTGTGTTGTGAATTTAATTCTTTTTTTAGGGATTTGTGGAAATGAGTTCACAATACTCAGTTCACTAAACATACCAAAACATATATATAATTTTATTTCAAGCACAAAATAGCTTGTCCACTTGGATGGGACTTTGAACCACCAGGTCTGGTGGGAGGTGACTCTGCCGCTGTCAGGGGGTTGGAACTAGATGATCCTTAAGATCCCTTCCAACCCAAAGCATTCTATGTTTCTATGATTATTAAACCCATGATCATAGAAATGCAGTGAGCAGATCTTTATCCATCTGTCAAGAAGGAGGTCCAAAACCAATTCCTTGGACTGCTCTGATTCCTCAGTGTAAAGCTCTGTTTTATAGTCACTGAAAGACACATCTTTATCCCTCAACCCTCTTGCTGGAAGCTCTGAAGCTGATCTAGGTATTTGCTAAGGAGACACTTGTTTGTTGTACTTTGGATATTCTGAAATTGTATGGAAGAGATAAAGCATTTGTTAGCATGTCACAATACCCACTTAAAATCTGCTAAGCAGTCCTGGATCAAAAATCCTGGCAAGCATGCCTAGCTCAAATCTGTGTCAATTAAAAATGTCAAAAAAAAAAAAAGGTGGTTACCATGCTGTCTATTTTGCATGTTGTAAATATTTCTAACAACTGATCAGTAAGTGAAAGAAAAAAACCACTTTTTTTTTGACATCAGCATTAAAACTGAAAAGCATCTCTATGTCTGTATGCCTTACATAGAGGATTATACTTCTACATGTCATTCAGGTTCCTTTTGGGAGAGAACTGCTTCCTAGCAGAAGTGTTAGCTTTATACCTAATCTTTCTTGAGTGTCTGTAGGCATGTGGATAGATTTACTTGTTCTCTTTCAGTTCTTTCTGCCTTACAAACTTCTGCTTTTGTTAGGACCTAGTTTTACGCTTCCTCCAACTGAAACAGTGATTTCCTTAGGGGAGCAAAAATAACTTTGATGAGTCAGGTATCAGTTCCTGTGTTTGATGGTCACCTCTGAGTAAATGAGGTGGGCTCTTGCACTGCTGTCCTGTCTGGTGGCCTGCTCAGAAGTGTCTCCATCCAATAGACTTGATGTCTTCTATGTCCACTTATGTCATCTGTGAGTCTGTGTACTAAGAATGGAATTGATGCAAACATGTATAGGAAATAATGTGTGTAGCCATTACTGAGTCATGATGGTTCCTAGACACAGTGGTAGCTATCCACTTTGAGAGGACAAGCAATTCATATCTTTGTCAATCTCCATCCTATTTTTTCTAAATATACCGTCCTGAATCCCATAACCCAGTAATGAATCTAAAATCTAAGAGACAGCTCTGTGGTTCATAACACTCAAATGTGTGTTAACGCAAAGTGTTGCAGTTTTCATGCTGCTGGTGTGAGTAACCATAATTGAATCTTAAGGTGTTGCAAATGTTTAGACATGAAATAAAGCCATAGTTTAACTTAAGTAGTAAGAGAGTGAGGAAGAGGGCTGCAGTCATCTCAACAAGACAGATGAGGGAGAGTAATGCTGAATGACAGCACTAAATACAGTAAGATTCAGCTGGAAAGTAAAAGAGATTACAGCATCTTTTGTTTCTACTGTCCCTGCTTGCCTTTTTGCCTTTTTCTCAGCCAGACAGGTAAAACATGAGGATCCATGTGGTGCACTGTGCATCCCTGGGGCCCACCTCATGAAGCAGATTGAGGGATCCTGTTAGTGCTTGTTTGGCACATCGTCCCATCGCTCAGCACTGGCGAGCCTGGTTTTGTCCCTTTCCCTCTTCTAAGCTAGTTTAAAGCTCTGTCAATGAGCCACACCTAGCTCCTGTGCTAGAGCTCTTTTTCCCCTTTGAGACACATGCATCGCATCAGGTGTCCATAGGCCAGGTGTTGAGTAGGTCATCCCATGGATGCTTATCCTATTTGAAAACTGAAATTATAAGTGTAACTACATTTTTTTCAAAGAATGCTGTCATGTACCCATTCCTAAGTAGCAATTAGTTTAATTTGGGTTTGCTGAGGGCAATTTGGTCATTACCTATGGGGATTGCAGTCAAAGATCATGTCTGTCTACAAGTTTGGGAAGATAGTCTGTGATTTTTGCTATGCCAGGAAAGCTGGAAAATGATTGAGCTAACCTAGAACTAGTTGGAAACGTAATTCCTTCATATTTATACATGAAGAGACCAAAAAAGGAATACTTCTGGTTATCTGAGGGGGAAAAAGTTCGCTAAATTCTTAAAGTTACTTTGAATTTTTATGAATGCCATCAGGTGCCCAAGTTTTTAAATTGCATACTTTAGGGAGCCAGTCAATCATATTCCAGTAGTGCTTTCTATCTGTACTTTTCACTTTATGCTCTAAGTAGAGGAATGAATTTGTACCTAAAGGAAGACTATAAACATTCTGATTGCCTGTAACGGGAGTGATAGATTTTATGTTGTATATCTTTTCAGAGAGTTTTCATGGGGACCCTTCCCCTCCACAGTATTTTAGGATTTTATGGATTGATTACTAAAGCTAAATAAAAAAAATAAATCTGTTTCATGACCATTTCTGCTGCATCTTGCCCTTCTGTCAAATTGATATATGGGCTTTAGAACTTTATTAGAAGAAACTTTGACATACATGAAAATGGACTGTTCAAGCTCTTCCTTCCCTAGTGTAGAGTGCATGTAGTTATATTAATAAAATTTTGGTTTTTACAGTGAAGAGAGTTATAGAAAGGTGAACAAGCAGGTGAAACAGCGCTTACCAAGGGATGAAGAAAAAGATGTTGCACCAATGAAGGAAGGCACAGGGTCAGAATCTGGGGAATCCTCAGGTTGTGTGTTTGGATGGGAAGGGCTGCACCTCTGAAAAAGGTGGATGAAATAGTGTGCAAGGTAAAGATATATCCTGACTATAAGGAGCTAGACATACCACTTGAAGTAAGTCATAGGATTTATATCTGAGGGGGATGGAATTATTCACAGATATATAGAAAAGAAAGTAAAGATCTCTCAGGCCAGAAAGTAAAATTAAGAGTTCTCTTTTGAGCCATTATTATCTTAAGCCAGTAGTTAAGAACTTCTTGAAATGTGTAAGTGTTATGTGAAAGTAAAATTAGAGAAGTAGGAATAAAAGCTGAAAGGAGTGATCCCAAAAGCTGAAACATGACTGTATTTCAAGAAAAAAAAACTTGTGCCAGAAGCATTTGAAGATTAGGAGGGTGAAAATTAAGCCTTGATTTTGCTTTTGGCTAAGACAAAGCATAAGCAATCTCTCTGAGAAAGTTGTGTCCATGGAATGTAACGGCTCAAGTTATGCTGAAGTAGAGAAGCTACAGACACTAAGTGTACTTGGAGAAAAATATGACCTCAGAGGTAATTTTAAGAAAACATTTAAGGTGCTGGCATCAGCAAATGTAGGTGGTTGATTATGACTTGTTTCTGTTGTGGTTTTTATCCATCTGGAAGGACCGAGCATGTGGACAGATAGGCTCTGCTTAAAGAAGTTACCATATCTGTCTTTTGTCTCACTTCAAACGCTATGAGGAGGACTGAAAAATAGCTTATGCAAGTTTTAGTTTTCATCACAAAAATATTGCAGGTCCAGGATCCAGAGCACTATTAAGTACACTACTACTACTACTATTAATAATAATAATGATGATGATAACAACAACAACAAAACAACCACCTCTATCAGCAGTAAGAACATATGACTGATAGGGCAGGATCAATCTGAAGAGACATTTTACTGTAATACTGTGCATCTGAGAGCTGCCACTATCAGATGCTGAAGGAAGAGTAGAAGTTCTAGGGACCATACAATGATGTCTGTGTACTTGCCCAGCCTCCAGCAATTTATAGGTCTTGGGGTTTTGTTTTTGGATTTTTGTTAATATTTCTTAAATTAATTTCTTCTGTGATTTAGGCAGCATTGCATTTCACATTTCAGTAAATTTGATGATGAGTGTAGCCTGACATAGCCAGTCATTTTTCTATGGAAATGATAGCTACAGGTAGAATCTGGCATATACTTCACTTATGGTTCTCCCTAACTTTTCCTTGCAGCAGAGAACTTTCTTTTAAAGATGTTGACTCAGTCTATTTGTCTTTGCATGATTTCCTTGTATAAAGTGCTGTTCTTTTTCACTTATTACGATTTGCCATGTTCAAAAAAGGCAGGAGAGACAGCAAGATTTCAAAGGGTGACAAAAGATAAGGGTATTGTGGCTTTGTTTTGTGAAAGATGAGAAAGTGAGAGTTCTTACAGAAAAGATTGTGTCACTGCATGTTCTTTTTTTATATCTTTGTAGCTTTGGACTTTAATAACTGTGGTTACAGAGCTAAATACCTGTCAGATTTCAAAGATTTGGTCTGAGAATCAATATTTTAGTGTCGGACTTTAAAACCCATTCCTCAAATCTCAGGTCTTAGAATAAAACCCCTGAACGGTTGAATGACACATCATGCTACACCTATCTGGAAATAGTATGAATCTCCTTTTTTTTTTTTTTTTAAGGGATTTTCAGTGTGTTATTTTAAGTGGCTTTAGTTTTAGTTAGTTAGTTTTATTTTTTAAAAATCTGTTAAAACTTAAGCTGAGTCATTTCTCAGGAGTGACTTTCTGAGTGTTTTTTTCAAAAGCAAACTCCTTTTTCTTCAACCTACTGGCTTTCAAATCTATTCTACTGTCTAAAATTCTACTGTGTGAAGCATCTAATGTGCTTTCTGAGCACATGATGTTTGAATTATCATGTGACAACAAATTTTTCCTTCTGTCTTATCTTGGTGGAGTTGATCTCTTTTTCTTTTTTTTTTTTTTTTTTTTGACAGTGAAGTTTGATGTAATTCTTTGAAAGTATTACATGGTAAGGGCTTGGAGAGGTAAAGAGTGATGTGTGCTTTTGGAAGTCTGCTGTGCCATCTTTGTTTAATCATAACAAATATGTGTCCAGTGCTCCCAAAGTCCGGATATACTGACAGTCCAACATAATATCTTAAGGATTGCTTAGGATCTTCTGCGTTTTGTCAATGAATGTTGCAGTGAGCTAAATTTAAAGAAGCTAAGTCCATAAAACTGTTCAATCCCTTTCGAGCAAGGTGTGACAGAAAGAGCACTAATCCATGGCTTTGATAGCGGATAGGCCTGTACTTGAGTGAGGTTAGACATTCACTTCAGTATTGATGAATCTGGCCAGTTTGATTATGGAATGTTTTTGAAACCATACACTTCCAATTTTGACTTTGTTTCCGCTACTTCAAAGTCATATGGCTAATGAAGTCAGAAGTTTTCTTTGGTTTGATTTGGTTTGGTTTGGTGTGGTTTGAACTCCCATAAATACTAATTCAGTGGTGAGATAAGAGGCCTGACTTTAGCTGAGTTAGATCCACATATACAACATTTGGCCGAAGTAAGCTGAAGCAGGGAAATACCATGTTGAACAGTAAATCTATTTGAAAAAAGCTCTCTCTTGCCAGCTTTAATGTGTTACTGGGAATCAGAGTGAGAGACAAAAATATTACTAGGACACAAAAATCTTGAAATGCTATGGGATTCATACTTTCTTAAAAAAACCCCAAACCCTCCTTCTTTAATTTCAGTTTAGGAATCTTTATTTTTGATAAACAGAAACAGTAGAAGTAAGGATAAAGCAAATATAGTGGGAATAAGAAAATATATAGGGGCTAAAGATTACTATGTGAATAACATGACTTTCTTTAACTGATTATGAAAAAGGTAACAGCCAAATTTTTCACTCACTCGAATGCAGAACAGGCTATGCAGCTGGAAAAATACATTGCCAATAGCAGAAGTAAAAATCAGTGCTGCAGTGTAGCAGGCATTGCAAAATAATTCCTAAAGCTGTTACAAACAAAGGACGGATAATTTCTACCATGTGTATGAGTTATTTGAAGAGCCTCTAGTAAATGTTTGTACATACAAGAAAAATGGTATTTGGACCCATTTATTTCCATGTCTCTTAAGGTCATTCTTTGGATATACTGAATAATTTTTACTTTGTTCAGCCTTTTTTACGGTATTTTTATGTTAGCTACCAGACAACACTTAGAATTAATTTAAGCAAGTTGATAACATTTGGTTGTATTTTATTCACAGAGTGTGTTTGATTTATAACTTGCTGTTTTATTAACACCATGGCAGTTATAGCCTGTTTTCTTGGGGGGGGGAGAGGGGGGCTAAGTTATATAAAGCAATTATTCTGTATTCGCCAAATACAGAATCTGTAAAACTGCTAACCTACAATTTGATGTAATCCTGAAATCACTAGGAAACTCCTTATAGGCAGCAGAGAACCTGCCAAAGCCAGTGAAGATTCTTGCCACACATGGAAGTTGTTTCCTCAAGGCAGGCAACTTTCCAGTTTTGTGAAATGATCTGAAACTGTAATTCTGGGGGATTTTGTGTTTCCTTATGCCCCTTTTGCGTTATTTTATAACCTGCAGAAACCAAAATGGTGGTGTGTAGGAGGGTATTAAGGCCCCTGGCTCATGTTCACAGATATTTTGCAGGATGACTAAAAATGTTCTTTATTTTTTCCTTTACTGCCATACCTAACACTCAGCTTTACTATTGTAAAGTGCTTTTACTTTCAACTTAGAAAACACAGAGGGCTGTGAACACCAGCGGATTAGGAATGTTTCCCTTTCTGCTATTCCCTGTGTAACTTCCAGCTGTCAGAGGAATGTACGGAGCCAGGACAGTCCCTGCTTCAGCCATTTCAGCACTTCCCATTTGCAGGCATTCCCCATGCAAGCCTGAGTCCTAGTTTTAAACTCCCTAAAAGACTGCTTTGGTTTTGCAGGGTGCTGAATTCTCAGGCTCTCTCTACTCTACTGCACTGTAATCATGGCTATCATAAGCAGTTCTCTGTTTCTTTCATTAATGAAATTTAGCTTTTCAATTAAAAAAGTCATCTAAGTGGTGAGTTTAGTTGCTTCTGCAGATTTTCTGAAAAGCGTAAAATCACGTTATTGAAGAGTCACCCAGGTGTGGAAGTTCTAGATATTGCTTGCATTTTTATATCTCCATCTTAAAACAGAAGAGAAGCTTTGAGGAAATTATGTGCCACCTTATTTGTGGGCATATATGGGTGAAACACTTAAAACACTGAAAAAGGATGTAGACAAGCCAAATTAATTTGTCTTGCAGTCATAAAAACAATCAAGTGCTATTAAAACCAATGATCTGAAAAAAAAAATACAGCTATGGGTCAGGAGACAAGGCAGTGAAATTGTCTGCTGAGGTAACTTATTTGCATTCTAATTTCCATCCAGAAAACTGAATGATTATTTGATTTCTGCATATTGGGGAGTTGGTAAACATCTTCATATTTTTTTTTCCTAGTGCCATGAAAGAATACCCATTTTTAAAAATATTTTTATTCTACTCTGGATGTGCTGAAAGAAGAGTCTAATTTTACAATATATTGCATATATTCAGATTATCTGAATATTTAAAATGCATATATTTCTTAGAATTGCTTTATAGTTCAGTACAATTAGATGTTTCAAAATAAAAAGTACTGGTGTAAAAATATTTATATCAGACACAAGGTTAAGCAAACCTCTAAAATTGCCTCAAAACATTATAGTGCCTACAATTTATTTTCATGTTTGTGGTGCTGGGAGAATCACTTCAGGTTCATTGTTGGACATGTGCTTAAATGATGTTTCCAGTATTGCTGCTTTCTGATCTGACATATATAACACAATCTCAAAGCCACTATGAAGATACATTTCTACTTGAGAGCATGTTTAATACTTTTGTGCATATCTTGTGAAAGAGATGGTATTTTCAGTAAGTTATTCATGGAGGATATGCTTTGCATTGCTGCTTGAAATAATCAAGTATCTTGTTTGCTAGTCATATCCTGGTTTTTTTACCCTTTTGTTCTTGGTATCATCCAACTGGATAAAATTAATCCCCTCAACTATATGTGTTATGCAGCTCAGAGATCATAATAAGACTTTTTTATATTTTTAAAGTAGCTTTGATATTTTTTCTTTATCTACTCATGATTTAGTGAGCATATGATAGTTGAATTCCTATGACTTTTCTTTTTAAGTAGTTTTAAAATGATTCCATCCTTTTTATGATCAAAAATATGAGAGATTCTGAGAGATACTTGAAAATAATTTATTCCTTAGCAGAATTTTGAAGAAATACTATGAATTAATTTCACGTCTTTTAAACATATTGTTCAAGTGAGTAGCATGATAAAGTCAGCTTTATTGCTGACCTCGATGTGTTACTTTTAGCTGAAAGAGCAGCAACCTATCTCATGCAGACAGCTCAAACAGTAAAGGCTATACAATATAGGGTGATTGGAGAAAGGGACACTATCTGGGTGGTTTAGCACAATAGGAACTTATTTCTGTACTTGAGAAAAAAAAAAGAAATGTAGAAATTTGTAAGTTAGTGTCCTAGCCAGGTTGTGCTCTGGTTGTGAAAGCCATTAACTTGCCTCCCGCTACATGAATGAACCCCTGGACCAGGGTGTTTTGCTACCTGCAGATGTCTGCCAGAAATGGATCTCAACCTTCAGGATCTATTACCAGCAGCAATAACCTAGCACACTTGTTACTGCTTCCAAGCAGAAGTTACATGCCCTTTCCAGCTGCTTTGTTTGGAATTACAGGTTTCAAGCTCAGTGCCATCCTCCCTAATTAGGAGGCCCTGAAGATCTTAGCCTGAGGGTTGTTCAAGCAAAAGCTATTCTCCAGCACAAACATATTTTTATTTCAAATACAAGTCTGCTTGCAAGGTCTTACTGCAGTTCGTTATTACAGTCATACACATTTAGCTTTGGGCAAACACTGTGAGCAGCATTTGTATTCAAGACAATAGGCACTCATCAGTGTAAATTCCTGTCTACTATGCAAGGTGCATCTTTTGATCTTTTAGAAGGAGCTGGAAAACTGGATGGTATTTGCAAAAGTCTTTCAGCAGAGCAATGTCAATAAAGTAATCATGTTGAGACCAGTACGTGGAACTGACTTCTTGGAGGGGCCACAGGGATGGTTATAGGTGCAGAAATGAATTGTGTAGCTTTTGATTACGTAGTCCAAAGTTCATAGATGAGAAATTGTGCAAAGGCTCAGCGTCTCCAGGCTGCACCAATCTTTCATTTGACGTGGCAAATTGAAGGTTCTCCTGCTTTTTTTTTTTATACAATGTGTATGGAAACACTTTGTAAATACTTTGCCTTCAGCGCACTAGTAAATACATAAAGGCAACAATGAAATGCAATTGCACCGCTATGGCTGGTGCATGTTAACAAATGGGAGCAAATGTGTAGTTTAATTTCTTACTGAAACATTCTTTCACAGTTTGTGGCTCCCCACAAACACTCTTCCTGTGCAGACTTTTGCAAATCTGCAGTGTTTAATGTATATCTCTACAGATCACTGCTCCCTAGCCACACTACTTCCATAGATAAAAAGAATAATAATAAAAATAATTTTTAAAAAATTATAAAAAATTATTATTATTATTATTATTATTATTATTATTATTTTACACGTGTTTGTTGTTAATCCATTAACTTGAACACATTGCAGTTGTGGTTTTTGTTGGTTTTTTTGGTTTTTTTTTAACACATCTGGAAGAAGTTCTCTAATGAGTATACGTAAATCTTTTCTCCTTCCTAGACGTCAGTACTTCGAATGTAGCAGTATTTGCAGTTTATTCTTTTAAGAACCCTATAAAGGTGTCCGGATGTTTGTGAAGTACAAATGCAAGTGCTGTACTCAGAGTGATATTGCAGGATTGCCAGGGTAAGCTGATGGTTCATTAAAAAGTTGGGTTTAATATGGGAGAGAAGTAACCAAGAAGCGGAAATGAGAAAGTAATCCAAATAAAAAAACAGAGCAAGGAACAAAAGAAAATTACTTAATGGAACATACAATATCAGTGCTTCCTTTTTAAAAGGTGAGTGTATCATATGTAGGAAGAAGAATATGGTAGATTGGTGAGCCCACTGCTAGAAATAAAAAATACAGGTTTTTCTGGTATCAAATTAGGATCTTCAGTTTTACTGATATGAGTCTTTGTTGTACCTTGTGTTGACAGCAGCATGTAGGAATTTAACAGTGCTTACTTAAGCTGCAGAGAAGCTCTTAAAAATAAGCTCTCTTTTTTTTTCAATGTTACTTTATTTCAATAATTTTCAGTAAAGTATTTTTCAGGAAAAGGCTTCTTGTTCAGTGACCACAGAGGAGAGAAGCTGATGTGATGCAACAGCTGCTAGAGATGGATATTTAAAAAGATGACATCTAATGCTTGAGACTGATAGACTGATTTTTTTTTTTTTTTTTTTTTTTTTTTTTTTTTTTAGTACAGGGTATCTTTTCAGGTATAGGATGTGCTCATTATCTCTTTGAGATTTTCACATGTGAATTCTGAAATAGAAAAAGTTCATATTTTTATTTTGTTTTTGTATGTATTAGACAAAGATGATTAACAAATAGCAAAACCCAGTATATACATAGTTTTAAAATGCTTGGAGATTTCAAACCACAAGACAGTGGCATAAGAACATACTCAAGTGCATATCAGATTAGACCTAATATTCAGCCAATGCATATCCTGAATAAAACGGATTAGTAATAGGGTATTGACAACCTAAGGGAGAGTCTAAGCTGGAAGAGACATTGCCCAGGAATTTTTCCAGGGCTTTCTGAGCCATAATGCTAGGTTTGTATTTAATAACTCCAAACCAAGCTTTTTGTCCATTGATTTTTCCTGTCAGTTTTGAAACACTGTAAAAATTTACAAGTACTTTCTTACCTTAATTTGCTGTGTGACACAAGTTATGTTTTTTTTCCTTCCTTGCTTTTTCTGGGGTCGAGTTTTTTGGTGGTTGGTTGTTTTGGTAGTAAGGCATTCCCTTACTCCATGTATCAGGAAAAAGAATGAGCAGTCTGTATGCACCTTCTTCAAACTGCTGAGAATTTAATAACCCTCTATTATATCTCTCTCCTCTATTTATCTCTCAGTCAGACTGAAGCATCCTGGAATGTTTGGTAGTTCCAGGTACAGAAAAGCTGTTAAGACTAATATGTTAGGAAATTTAATAATCAAAAATGGCAAAGCTGCATATTTTAAGCAGATGAATTAAAGAGGTCTCTGTTGGCTTCTAGAGTTCTCCCAAGCATTAGCTGGTATTGCTCATTGGAAGTTTATTCAATATTTCAGTGCTCATTTAGGAAGTGTACACATCTGTGAGTCTGTTCTTTACAGTTCTTCCTAGAAATACAGGCTTGCTAAGACATAGCAGATCTCTATGATTCAAACGTGGTCTTTGTGATAATTCAAAATTTAAAAAAAAAAATCAGAGAGTCCCTTAACTTTTTCCTTTGATATGCACATACCTAAATAGGGCAAGATTACCTTACATACACCAAAGTTTGTTAACTGACATGGTGTGCTATTAACAGTGACACTTCCAAACTTGATGCTACTTGCAGGGGCTTTATTATTTAATTCGATTGTTCAGACTTCATTTTTTGGAAACATTTGTCTGATGGTTCCTGTGAAAATGTAGATGGAAATTAACAATGAGAGTAGAAGGACTAAGAAAAAAGAACTTTATTGGATTTTAAGGTTTGGGGGTTTTTAACAATACAGAGTAAAGCAGAATTAGGGAGATTATGTTTGTTGGCAGATGTCATGCAGGATTTGCCATTTCCCAGTTCCTAGCTTTGTGCTGAATCTTGTTAAACAAACACTACTAAGCTCTCCATTTCCAAATTTGAGCTGGATTTTAAATACAATGTTGCCTACTCTTTCTATATGTAATCTTACATTTTTATGGGTTCTGTGGAAACACAAACTATGGGAAGATGAGAAAAAGAGGTAGTCATTCTGCAGTTCCCATCTTGCTGTGATTCCTTACCACAACACATCCTTCTTGGGTGTGTGGTGGGAGAAATAATGTTAACACTCTCCCCCAGCTGTTTGGAGAGTTTAGCGAGATCCACACCTTCTCTGAATGACTCTGCTTTGATGCTAAGTATTGTGACATGTATAATGGACAGAATACTTGTTTAAAAAAACCCAAAAACTACCAAACTTTGGACCTTGGTATCCTGTAATACTTGCGTTCAGAATGAAATCACCCAAACAACGGATCTGGATGGAAATGGGAGTCCTTATTGCAAGAGTCTTTGGTATTGTTAGCTTGGACAAGACTTCCCAAACCACTCTTCTACTGGCTTGTGGTACTACTTGGCAACCCCAGTGCATACGTGGTGCATTTTCAGGAGCTATCTCAAATGACATAAGGAAACATCTTCTTAAAATTGCAAAAGTCCATGCAAAAGACTGTCCTTGATGGACATTTATGTGTTTGCAGCAAGTTTCTGCAGGCTGTTTTCACGTGGCTTACCTACATGTAATTGGATTGATTCCCCAGTAGGATCTGACTGGGGCACTATACTCAGGACATTAATCAAGACATTTAAGCTCACAAATTGAACGAGGCACTGAAGGAACTGCCTGGGGGAATGTCTACATCCCTTTAAAATTCCCACCTGGAGAGCTCATGTATCTGCAGTTCCTCAGTCAGATAATTAATTGTGACAGAAGGTGGCTCAAAGATCAGTCAGTTGCTTAGCTTGAAGTCAGTCCCTTGTCTCCAGCCAGTCCATTAGCTCATCTGTGTAGAAGACCGGTCTTGGAAGTCCTGGGCTTCTTGGGGAATTCATTGCTGAGTGTGAATGAAGGCACAGCTACTGTGGACAAACTTGAGCTTCATACTTGGAGTTTAACTTCCATAGCTTGTGCCCCAGAAGAAGAGCAGGGGAGGTGGCTCAGCAGGAGGGGACATTAAAATGTCACAGTCAGGGGTTTCTGCTCCTCCCAATCTCTTTCAAACTGTTACTTAATATCTGCAATCAAATGGCCAGTCCTTCTGCAAACCTGAAATATTTTGGTTTCTTCAATTCCACTCACTGATGTGACAGTGTTTCTAATTTTAGTGGCTGTAAAAAGACTCAATATCCCATCAAATTATTTCTTCAGGACCCTCTGGCTTAAGGGAAAATTCTGGATTGCTCTTAATCATAGAATGGCTGGGGTTGAAAGGAACCTGAAAGATTATCTAGTTCCAATCTCCCTGCCATGGGAAGGGAACACCTTTCCTAATATTTGTACTGGCATTATTGGAGGTCGGTCTTCAGATTTAGGGGATTAATTTCATAACGGCTGGAAGTTCTTTTTGCTAAATTAAGTGAGTTTTTCCAGTTATCAGCCTAGTGGGTGCAGAAAACTCTGTATGAGAAACAGCAGTGAAGTCATTTAGGGCTGTTCGGTCACTGAGAGCATGTTTCCCTGTTTGTCTTGAAAATCAATTTTGGAATAAAATCTCCATTCTTTATGCTGGTTTTGGCTGGGGTGGAGTTAAATTTCTTCAGAGCAACACAGATATGGGTCTGTGTTTTGGATTTGTGACCAGAACAGTGTTAATAACAAAGGTGTATTTTAGCTGTTCCTGAGCAGTGCTTACACAGAACCAGAGCCTTTTCTGCCTCTCACCCCACCCTACTGGCGAGGAGACCAGGCATGTGCGAGGAGCTCGGAGGGGACACAGCTGGGACAGCTGAGCCCAGCTGACAAGGGCTATTCCATACTGTATGGCATCGTGCTTAGCATATAAAGCTGGAGGAAGAATGAAGAAAGGGGGGACATTTGGAGTGATAGCCTTTCCTCATCCTAATAATCTTTTAGGAGCCTGTAATGTGATGGAGCTGGGCTTTCTTGGAGATGGCCAAACACCTGTCTGCCATGGGAAGTGGTGAATGAATTCTGTGGTTTGCTTTGTTTCTCTGCGTAGCTTTTGCTTTACCTATGAAACTGTCTTTTATCTTAACCCATGTCTTTTATCTTAACCCAATTTACCCTTCCAATTCTCTCTCCCATCCTGACATGATGGCTGCATGGTGCTTAGTTGCTGGCTGGGGTTAAACCACAACATTATTTCAGACAATTGTCTTCCTGCTGCAATTTGACCCCCATTTTATATGGGATTTTATGAAAACCTACTAATGCCCATTTGCTTGAGGTTGCTGTTTAAAATTACGGTTTTTTAACTGTTAGATTGGTGACAAGATGCCATGTATGGAATATTTGTTACCTCAAAAGATATCTTGCAAGCCTTGTCTCCCTCTGGGAATGTGAGCTACTATTTATTGCACTGAGCTTCAGAAACAGGCTAGTAACATGCCACAGCTGAATTATCCTCAGACAGGAGTGCTGGTTAAGTGCATGCCTTGCTGTCAACAATTTTAGTTGACACAGTAGCTTTTTTTTTTTAATCTGAACAAAATTTAAGTCTAACATAACCTGGAAAGTTGACCCCTTCCTAATTGGCTGATATGCCTGGGAAATGTAGCTTGTATGCCAGAGAAAGAACACAAAGGCTGCCAATGAATATAAATTGATAGAAATTACCACACGTTTGCCTAGATTAAGAGTGTGTCTGCGTAAGAGTGTGTCTGTGATATATTAAAGCAATTAGCTATGTCTCTATTTCTGGTCCAAAGGCCTCTAAAACTTTGTAATTTTTTTGGTTTGTTTTTCTTTGTGTTGTTCTGTCTGACCAGTCTCCTTGTAATTTTTTTTTTAATTTATTTTTTAAATAGATGATCCCAGTCTTGCTGCTGTGTCACTAATTGGTTCTGTTGCTGAAGTAGCATGATCTAGGATAAAACATTCTGTACTTGAAACAAGGACCTCTCACATAAGGCTCACTATTACTAGGGACATACTCCTTACATTTTTAAAACCTGTAAAAACCCTTCCTGTAATTGCCAAAATCTTTGAATTAGTTCAGAATATATTCACTGGTCACTGAGGCTTTTTTCATGATTGATATTTTTGTATAAGTACTTCTAGTAACTGGTGGTATAGCAAAAATAAATATTGAATCTTGGTGGCCCAGTTATGCAGCATTTTATACAAAATGTTTCCAGAATGTCCCACATTTCGTAACTTGCATAATAACTTCTCATAAGCAGTTTCCAGTTCACAGCCCGAAAGCCAGAACTCCTTGCATTCATTTTTTCCCCTCCTCCTTCCCTACTCCATATGGTTGGGGTCCTCATGTGTCACCCCTCCAACTCACCACCAGATTTTATCCTGCTGAAATGCACCATCTCCTGATTTCCCACCTCTCCCTCCTCCATTCCCATCTCTCTCTACCTTGGTGTTCCACCACCAAGGCAAGGTATGCATCCTTCCCCCCCAGTGTTATTTAAACCCCTCCCCTTCTATTTTCACCCTCCCACCTCTTTTCAGGGCTCTTCTTTGCTCCCCTATTGGGATATCCAAAAGCTCAAATATACCTCCTTACAAAAGCTTTCCCTGGCACAGATTGCTGAGTGTTCCTCACTCAGGTCACGTGGAAATCTCCTATTCCCCACCTCCTTAGTGATGGTGGCCATGAAGAGTAGTCTCTCAAGGTTCATTAAACTAAAGGATAAAAGGTTTTCTTTTGACAGCTCCTTCTTTTCTAACACTCTTCCCCCCATTTTTCCACTGGGAAGGGGAGACCAAAGCCTGTATTAGTGCCTTCCAGTTTTACCTAAGACACAGTTTTCCTTACTGAACAGAACTTTTTTCTCTCATCAAAAATCATCAAAAAGATTCACATTATAGACACAAAATTTGAGGTGTAACTGATGAATCTGTGTAGCAAGTTCTTAAAAGTCATGGAAATTTTGGAAATACGAGCAAAAATGAGAGTTTTATTTTCTGTCTGTGGATATTTTGGTTAAGCTGTTTTCACTGAATAACGTAATGAGAGTATTAATACTTGGATGAAACTGCAGTTGTTTTTTACAAACAAATGGAGGAGATCCGGTCTGGATTGAACAGCCAGAAGAAGATGCTGAGCAGATTAAAACTGTATGAAGCAGAAATCCGTATAGGGTGATAGGATTTGATCTGACACTTATTGCCAGAAACATAAACATGAAAATGCCTCCCACAAACACATCTATACTTGCAAATACACCAAAGCAAGCGTGCCAGCATACAGAACAGAAGAAACTTTTATTTGTTTTTAATTGATAGTAGGGCAGTTGTTTGGAATACAGACTATCTCAAGTGCAACAAAGACATTTTTCCAAGCCTAAACTGATCTTGCATTGACAGCAGTGTACAACTGTACTGCATAATGGTAGCCACTGCAGAAATGCTGAAGCTGGCAACATCTCACACCAGCTCTGGAGTCATGGGATGTAACACACAACAAAGTAATTTAAAAGCAATGCAACTGAATTTGTATGATGCCATATTCAAACTGTTTTCCTGCTGAGAAATGTTCTATCTTAGGTGCAATGTTATATTTTTGTTAGAACATGTGCACCATGCTGAGCTGCCTCGTGCAGACACAGGAGCTTGGTCAGCATTAGCTTCAGGACCTCAGTGATTTGCAGTGCGGTGGAAGGATGTCCCGTGGAGTCCCTTGCTTATACATTAGAGTGCTTTCTCTGACTCTTCAAAAAAAGATGTGTTTATTGAGTGTGCCACTGAGAAGTCAGTGCGATAATGACTTGCCTTTACTTTCATGTTTATGATGAATTATGAGTTATCAATATTCTCAACAGTTAATTGCTGTTGAAAGTCTCTGAGTCATCTAAATCTGAAAACAAACTTATTTTTTCTTCTCCAGCAGAACATTCATCTTTGCTCAACTGCATTTTGACAAGACCTCTGCAGTATTTTTCACTTTCACAGGACAGTGTCTCACTGGGAGACATCAGCAACATAAAAACAGTACTGGGAAAAAAATAAAGCTAGATTGTTTCTCCTTATGTTGATATAAAGCTTTGCATTTATCTTCTCCCCTCTAATTCTCTAGTTCAGATTTCTGTGCCTGTCATCAAGCATGCAATGTACAGAATCTTGCAACACAGTGAACTGGTATGTGAATCAAGTTGTGCAGAGAGCCAGGCTTTTGTGATGGGAGAGTGGTTCCTGAAGGACATCATAATTTGTGCATTGTGTTTCTATGTAATTCTGCTGTGACTAGACAGATGGGTGGCTATAAATGAAGTACCTTCCTATTCCCTCTGAGACGTATGTGGTAATGTCCTTCTTTAGATGTTCTGTCATGGCAATGCACACAATTAGCTACAGAATATTAGTTACTCTGCAGGATGCAAATCAACATCTTTCTATAAGTATGGTAAAGACACAAACCTATCAAATGGTATCAAGCTTGTATTAGTGATTTGGTTGCTCATCAGCTGAGTCAGGGGAAGAGAGTATAACAAATGGACAGTCTTATGTTTGTTTGTAATGAACCACAATTTAATGTTTTCATCTCCTTGTCCATTTAAATGCAAAAGAGCACATTTCACTTTGCAATATACCACATATACTGATGTACAACTTCAGTGAAATATCAGTTTCTTCTGAAGGTCCTCATTGAGATGTAATAGCGTCACAGCAGAGCATGACATTGTGGTTAAACACCAGTAAGGATCTAAGTCAGAAATAAACTCTTCTTTAATGCTCTTTATAAAAAGAGAAATACATTCTCCTGTTAACTTTAGTATTTTTTCAATCAGGAGGATTTCCCTGAAATTCTTTGTGACCTTAGCTACACCAATAGGTGTCTGACTCTCTGTTAGGAGGTACCTGGACAGATTGGTCTAATTGAAAAATAGATGAGTTTGATTAGACAGCTTAATCTGATATGTGCATATAAAGAATGACCTGATCTCTGCCAAAGATCATCAACAGGCTGTGGATCTGTCACTTTGTTCTTAGACAAGAAGTCTTAACTCATATGTGTTGTAAAATCTGAATCTGAATTTCAGTTTGAATGCCCAGTGGTATTGCACTCCTGAGAATGAAACTCTCAGCTGGGACCTGAAACCCCAGGATACGACCTAATTTTGAAAGCACGGGAGTCCTTTGGTGGCGTCTGTAAAATTCCTACTTTTCTCAGTCACTGAGAAAATTTAGCAGTTCTATTCACACTTATTTTATTGTGAGCCATGTTGTGGAAAGATCTAGATCACTCTTCAGTTCTGTCTTAAGCCATTAAGTCATCTCACTTTTCTCAGACAAAATAAAATTAATAACCCTCGGAGGAGCTAATTTATCTCTATTGATTATAAGGTAGCATAGGGATGACAGGCTAGATGAAAGTGTATGAAAGCTTGTGGTATAAATTAGGTTTAATACCCTTACACTTCAATGCAGCAAAATCTTTAAATGATAACAGTCTGTGTCTTTGTAATCAACTTTCTGTTAGCATTTCACGCAACAGAAAAATGTGTTTATCCTAAAGCCTGAGTATGGCTTTTGGAAGGACTAAGTCACCAGCAATTTTTAAATCATAATACAAGTTCATTACTTTCTTTTGTTCAAACACTGTTTTCGTTGCATGTGGCAGTACCCATAGCCCTAAACAGAGCTTCCTCTTACCTACTCCTAGGTAAGACTTCTGAATATTTAGTTCTGCTTTAAGCTTTCTCCTGATGTATCATGAAGCATTAAATTAGCATCCAAGCATTACAATTTATCTCATATTAAGTCCTTAAAAAAGGCAGACAATATTATGTTGTTAACAATCCACTTTTTTCTTATTTCTACAAGAACTTGCTGATGAGTCTTGATGACATTGTAAAAGTAGGAGAGAGAAAATATATTCATAGCGTTTAAAATGAAAAGGACTTTGCAAAAATGAATCTTCAGCATATTATGCCAAGAAGGACCTTGAGCATTTACTCAATATTTCTGGAAAACCAGAAAACTGCTCTCCATACGAAAGTCAGATAGAGACCTTTTATAGCAATGCAAGCCAAATTTTAAGACACTTCAGGGAGTCTAAGAGTGGATTAAGCAGTTCATTTAAGGATCCCTAGTACACTCTCCTGTCCCTGTTGGAAATTTTTGATTGTGTTACTCTGGGTAGATTAGAGTCATTGTGTTTCCTAAGCATTTCTTTTATATATATATATATATATATATATATATATATATTTACTAACAAATCTATCAGAGTTGTGAGGTTTTGGTTGGTTGGTTGGTTTGGTCTCTTTGTTTCTTGCATGCCTATTTTGCAGTATACTTGCATTTGTTTTGGAAGAAAATTCTTTGTGATTGTTGAGACAAGTAAACATTTTCTGAGGCAAGAGTGTTCCTTCCAATGATGAATTATTTTTCCTTCTCCTTAGGGCAATATTTGTGGTTGTCCAGTGGGTAAAGTATTGAAGGGTTAAAACTTTATCATTACCCTACTTTGTTACATTAGTGCAACACTGTAAAATTTCTGTTCAGTTCCTTCTAAGATTCTTCACTCAAGAGAGTTCTTGAAAGGGAGTAGAGCTCACCCTGGCCCCAAGCTTCTTCCAACACAGATAACACCGAAAGCAGTGAAGCAGTGCATTAGCTTAAGCATTACCATCATCTTGTGTTGGATTT